>NC_088169.1:98949539-99208780 GCF_028769735.1 Zonotrichia leucophrys gambelii
AAAATACTTACACTTCAGCACATAAAAATTCAGAAATGCTTGTACTCTCAGCACTCTGCCATGTGCTAATGCCACCATGTTCATAGTGTTCACAGTTCACAGATCTAAGTGTCAGCAACTAAACATAAGGCTTACACGTGACGCTGCATTATTTACGGTAATCAGCGCTGCACAGGAAAATCATGGCCCATAGCTACAATTACACCTGTCACTCTTGTTTGGATAAAACTGACATCTTGTCACTACTACCCGTCAGACTTCACAAAAAGGTAAAACTTGTTTTTCTTAAGAGGAAGGGGAAAAAAATTAACCTCGCAGTGGTTTAACAAGTTCTCACATGTTGGCTGCTGGTTTGCATGTGCCTGCACAGCTCCTGCCAGGTGCTCCTCTTTCGCAAGAGGCAGCTTCCCAGCACAGCATGGCAGGGTTGGGATTGCAGTGCTGCAGACAGCACTGGAGACTGTGGGCAGGAGGCTGCTGGGGAAAGGGATCTCTACAGGCAGCTGTCAGCCCTGTTGCTCTAATACCAATGCAAGGTTTGGGCTTGGCTAATATCAATATGTTTAAGAATGTAAATCTCCTCCCTGACTTGTGACTGTAATGAGAAATTCCCATCAGTAGCTCAAGCTGAGAATCATTCAGTTGTGATCAGACAGTAAATCATTGCCCAGACAGCTAAAATAAATCAGAATATCTATTTCCCAGAAATCTGAAGTAACTCTATTGGTTTTGATGGCTAAATACACACAATAGAATTAATTTCAATTAATATTTTTGATCTTCTCTCTAGAAATCTTGATATTGGTGAAGGCTCAGAAGTGGAACCATATCAAGATTGTAATTTTCTTTTAGAGAGAAGAGGAGTGCTGACACAAGCTGAAAGGGCATGGCCCTTTATAAAGAGGATGGTGCCAGATTCTTCAGTCGTGCCCCGTGACAGGACAAGGAGCAATGGCCATAAACTAAAACACAAAAAGTTTCATTTCAATGTAAGGAGGAACTTTTTGACATTGAGGGTGGCAGAACACTCAGGGAGATCACGGAGTCCCCCTCTCTGGAGACATTCATAATTCACCTGAATTCATTCCTGTGGCACCTGTTCCAGGTGACTTTGCCTCGGCAGTGGACTTGCACTCAATGAGCTGCAGAGGTCCCCTACAAAACTAACAATTCTGTGATTCTGATGAATGGCTCTCAACCCCACAGCTCAGACAGATGGTTAGGATATCCTGATAGCAGTGAGAAATTTTTTTCTCATTTGGTCAGATTCTGGCGCCTGCAAAGCCTGTATCATCACAACACAGTGGAAAATCCAGAATAACCATATAGACCATCCCCCTTCCACTTTCTCCTTTCTTTGAAATGGAGAGACAAAGTACTTTGTAGAGACTGCTCCATTCTCTCTGTCACTGTTCCTGGGTCATGCACAGAACACACCTCACTAAAACTGAGGGCCTGGCCATCTTCAGGCAAGCAAATGGCTGGAGATCACCACATGAACACAGTCCTGCCGCTCCTTAATTCTCTCACCCCATAAACCCTTTATCTTCTCCCATGTTTCATGTGGCATGTCCTCCTTGGGCTCTTCACGTAACTTTGCTGGTGCCAATGAGAAGCAGCCTTGGACTAGCTCAGCTCAGTTACATTTACAGTTACTGGCTGCAGCACCACACAGAGTCTTCGTGTGTGACAAAGGCTGTGGATCTTTTCTTCCAGAAGGGAACATGGGGCAGATGGTGGAACACATTATTTTCAACCTCTGTAGAGCTGCAATGAAAATTTCGTTTCCATCTTTTTGGGAAATCTTATAACTAAAGGCATTTTTTCTGAAAGAAATCTCTTTTATAGACTTTTCCAAATCGTGAGTGAGAGCATATCTCTCAATGAGCAGCTTTATCTTTGGGGCAATCCATCCAAAGCCCAGAAGAAGCAGCTGGAGCTTTGCATGAGGGCTCCCATTGTGTGGGATGCCCACAACAGCTGACACCAACGCTGGGATTTCAGGAAAGAAACTGTAGGAAGATGCAAAGCACTCAGCTTGTTCTCAGACAGAAAGCAGGAACTGCCAATGGCCTTGCAGGCTCCAGAACCTCCTCCCTGTGGGCTAGCTCACTCTGGGGTGGTGCCCCACCTGACCAGCCATCAGAACTGCCTCAACCACAGCCTCCTCAGGCTTGTGCCATACACTGCAGCTGCTGCTCCAAGCAATTTCAAACAGTGCATAGCCTTTAACAGCTAACCCAGAGCTGAAACAGCATGGAAATCTGTAAGTACATGCTGACTTAAGACACCTGCCAAAAGAAGGGCTATTGGATTTATAATTACCCTAGCACAGGGAAGAATGATGCACATCTGACTCCATGATATCAGAAGGATAATTAATTATTATACTATAATATATTAAAGAGATAGGTATTATATTATACTTATTTCTAATTTCTTCTAACTAAGTGAAGAACTCGTGGCTGTCAGCTGACAGTCCCGACCAACACACATGGATCCAGTTGGCCACTTTTGGTAAACAATCTCCATAATGCATTCCACTTGCACACAAACACAGGAGTAGCAAATGAGATAATAATGGTTTTGATCATCCTTTTCTCTGCTTCTCTCTCCATTCAGAGGGTAGGTGAATACCACAGAGGACTGCCAGGAAGTACCTTGATAAATGACAAATTCTGGAGCAGTTACTGTTTTTAACAGTTTCCAATTAAGGCAGGTGTAACTGACTGTGAATGCTTAACGCAAGAATTTGAAGCACTTTGCCTGAAAGTGAACAAGGTGTGGTTGTGAACAAGGTGTGGTTGAAAACAAGCAGGTGACAGAAGAGAGACAGAAGAGCTCAAAACTGTCTAGAGGTGGAACACAGGGTTTCCAGCCTGACCTGCACCCTCACTGGGCACTGCTCACTGCGTGTGGGGCTCATGTGTCCCAAACCATCCTGTTGTGTGGCCCACTTTGAGAGAGCAGAGGTGCTGCTGAAGGGGGGCTGCCTTGGCAAGGAATCCTGCCCAAAGCTTCTCCTAGCACACATCTGGCTGATGCTGATGCTGATACTGGCCAGCAGGCAAGGTCAAGCTTAGGGCACAGGGCCACCTTGACCTTGATGGCACCTGCTCTGAGCAGCACTGTGGGCTGTCTGTATCTCCATGCAAAGAGCTGTGTCAGGAGATGACAGATTTCATTCTCCTCAAATCTGGTCACTGGCTATTTTTGTAGCTAACATGGCCAAAATGGCCAGATGACTCAAAACGCACAAAGTTGGGGCTTAGAGTTTGAAAAAACTTTCAGGCTTTTCCTGTTCAAAGGGCAGTGTAATCCAACTTGAGGACAGTGAATGATGTGATAGAGAATTTCATACCACAGGCAAGAAGTAAGCAGGGAAAAATATGCAAAATCAACGGCAGATTCCACAACAAGCAGAAGATGAATTTACAGACAACTGTAGAGAAAATCAACAGCCAAACTTATGTCCAGTATTCAGGAAGAAAATAAGATCAGGATATAATCCAAAACAAGTGAAAATGTTCTGTCTGGTGGCAAAGCAAAACTCTTTTGGACCAAACAAGGCAGACATGTACTTGCTTTGGTGTGAGAATTTACCTCTTGTTGTTAAGAGAAAGCATTAGAAGAACAACCTGACACAAAAATAGAGATTATCATATCTATTTTATCTAGATATGATATTCTCGACATAGTAACAGTTGTCAATGTGCTAAATTTATTAGATGTCAATTTTTAGCAGTAAGAAAAAAAGATTAAACAAGGAAATGCTCATTATCAGCCACCCAAGTATTTAGTAGAAAAAAAATGAAGCAATGCAGAATACCGAGTCAGATTCATATCTGCATTTAATAGTTCTGTGGAACCATATTGATGAAGGCAGTTTGTTGTCTCTTTTTTTTCCATGAGAAGAAGACAGAAAACCTGCCTACATTGCTGAAACCCATGTCAGAATTACCAGGGGCATGCAGATGAATAGAGACAGGCAGAACAAAACCAATTAATATGAGAGTCAGCACTCTGACTGTTTTGATAGTTGAAAACAAATAGATATGAACAGCAAAAACATTACCACATATTAGAGGAGGTTGCCCCACTCTATCAAACATAAAGAACATCTTCTTCCCCCCCAAGTTGGATTTGTTCACTTTGTTCACTTAAAATATCTTGGACCATATCTTAAACCACAGCAAATTTAGCTAGCTGAGCCCTACAACAGGATCATAGACTCAAATTCAGCAGGTATGAATTTGAGCAGTGAAATATAAGTTCAGATGCTCATATCCAGAACTAATCCACTTATCTCTACCTGGCCACAGGGATGGTGATACTCAAGAGGACTCAATAAACTACAGGCACTTCAGGGATTATTTGAGCATTGCTATTTATATGTATTTGAAGTAGAGTTTAAAGATATACTCAGGCTGGTGAACTGTTCTTATTTCTGACTGTGACTTTAAAAAGCCCTCACTTTGAACAGACTGAACCTGTTTATTGTATTACACATGAATTCATATTGCGCTGACACAATTGTTATAAACCAGGCACTGAAAGAAACCAGCCTCCTTCAGGCTACTTACCCCTGAGCCACAGCTGGACTGGACACTGACCTTAAAACCTGCATGCTAGTCCAGCAGGGAATTGGTGATGCAAGCCTTGACCCTGCTCCCCATCTCAGCACCTTCCTTGTAGGCTGCAAGGGAGCCTTTTGCATCCCCGTCCTCACAGGAGCCCCGAGTTGTGTCCCTGCCAACACAGCTGGTGTTTCGGCAGCTTCAGCTGGATTCTGGGTGGAGAGTACAGAGAAAAGATAGCAAGGAATAATCTCAGTGATTATGTGAGATGGAGAAGGCATTCCCTGAAATAACCTCCTCTGCTTGCTGAAGTTATCAGAGCATGCCTTTCTAATGCTGGCTAATGCCAGGTTAAGTTCAGTAGGTTGCAGCCACATAGTTTGTTCGAGATTTGTCCTTAATTGAAAAGCAAGCCTGGGGAATGCAGCTACATGTAGTATCTACTAGGAAAACACATCCATCTCAAAAGACACTTTTCAGAGGCACATACAATCTTGTTAAAAGCAGGAACCCAAATGGCCATTTGCTCCATCCTACACCAGCAGCAGGTATGGCAGGAGAGGGAACAGCTGCTTAGTTGCTTCTGTGATCTATTTTGTCTGGATGTTTGCATGCTTGGGAGTGTGGACTGGCCCTTTTGCAGGTCTCAGATGAATCACTCTGCTAATGGACTAGCAAGTGCATGGATAACATTATCAGTGATGCAGACCATGGTTCCTATATTGCCTTAATATGCCTCCAAACCAATCTGGTAAATTACTTCCATTATAGGATTTAGATAGTATCCCATTACAGATCAAGCTTTTGGTTTAAGTGTCATTTCTTTGAAAGACATATTTGGTGTCAAGGTCTGCTTGGAGGTTCCAGAAGAAACTGAACAGAGCCCCAGACTTCCCAATTAGCAATCCAAGGGCCAAACCACAAAAGCCAGGAGATTGACAAGAATAAAGTCATTAACAGAAGAGTGCCAGATAAATGGTTTTTCACCAAAGTCTGCCCCTGGAGTCCTATAGACATGCAAGTCTCTTGGTCAGCTATTGCAAATTGTTTCTAGGCTGTGTAGGCTAACTCTAAAATTAAAGGCACTATCACATTAGACTCAGTCAAGAAGAATAATTCCATTTATAGCCTGCTATTAAAGAAACTGGCTTCTCCGTACCCTTCTAGCAGGTTAACTCCTTCAGTGAACCTAGAGAGCCTATCCTAGCTGTCAAAGTACAGCCAGTCTATGCTGCATTTATTATTGCATATTTCTCTTCCTTGCTCTGAAAGTAGATCTAAATAACATGATTTTCCACTTGTACATGAAAAAAAGAAATCCTGCTGCATATCCAAGCTATGAAAATGATTCTATTTGTATTAGAAAGTATGAAAGTTCTTCCTCTTTTTTAAACAAAATTAAGACATTTGTGTCTAGCCTATGCTTTTTTCCATGAGTTTCTATTAAACAGTTTTACTTTGTAGTAAATAAAAAGAGGCATTTCATTTTGGCAAAGTCCTGGCAAATTAAAATGAAAGTGACATGGCATATTAGAAGGGCTTGCCAATATTAATGATCTTTACATGATAATTTATTCCATATTTAGTGTTTAATGTTTGAAGAATTTAATACAGCTAAAGCATATGGTGCTGTTTTATTCAAACGATAAACTATGTGATCATTAAAAATATATGGAAATGTAAACATCGTGTCAGGGTTCAGTGTTTCAGAAAGGAGCTGTTAATCCTTGCAAACAGTTTCACTATAATAAGAAGCCAAATCAATTAATGATTTTGTTTCCTTATGTATTTACTTGGTATTATGCTTCCATTTCGAGTAATTAATTTGGTTATACTTGAAATTTATATATTTACATTTCTAAATTATTATAATGGAATGTGTCGTTCTCATTTTGATTTGATAAGAAAAAAAAGATTCGCAAAATCTGTTTAATTGCTAAGCTGGGAGCTCAGATCAATCTCCATTCCACTTGAGGATTGAAAGCACAAAGCTTCTGGCTCTACAGCAGATTTGTCAGCCTTGGCAATTTGCATTATGTTACCCATGATAGTATGCACAAGAATCCATTGCCACGAATGCAATTTAAGAAAGCACTTTAAGTTCTTTTTCCTCCTTTTCAGGGTTTTCAGGCAGCTGGAATGCCTTTTTTCCCTTTGCTATAGAGATTACTTATTATTTGTATTTAACCAAATAAATAGACATCTTGAAAAGTAATAAACAAGTTGAGTTTCCAAGAAAAACTTCTCAGGGTTTTTCATGCAAAGAGGGAAAGCAAGAGGGATTTTGCTGGAACATGGAAGGTGAGCTGCTTTGGAGACAAGAGTCCCTGTTGGGCAGAGGAACAGGCAGTCAGGGCTTTTCACAGGCACCTGCCTGTTCCTGTCAGTGTGGCACTACCCTGGACCACTCCTAAGTGTGAGCTGGCTGCTGAGGATCCACGCTCTGTGCACCTCATGAGAGCACTCCTGTCACACTGGGATGTTCCAGCTATGGGTCTTGCAGGAAGATGGAGACATTAGAGGGTGATCTCTGCACTGATCAGTATGCAGGGCTAGACACCATTCAGCATTAGGCAAACATGGCTCCATCTTTATTGAAGTCAAGATTTTATCCACAGAAAACATTTAGAAAAGGCCAGATACAAGGATTAACCAATACCCACTCATGTCCCCCGTCATCAAGCACTAATGTGGATGCAACACCCTCTAACTATTTCATCAGGTTACCTGAGGGTTTGATGTTGTGGAGTTTGCTCTCTACAAATCTGATTTCTGTTTCCTTACTGACTGGGTTCTGGCAACTCAGGCTGACCAGCAGAAGAAGCAAAATGTTCCAAATATCTCTGCTGTTCAGACAGTGAGTAATCTCAGAAAACAGACAATCCTTATCTCTTGCCTTTGGACAGAAGAATACCGATAATGGTACACTCAGGAGTTTTCTCCAAGGCACAAGGGGAACAAGGCATTAACTTGCAGCTTAGCCAGGGCCTGCAAAGTCAGCTAAGCTCCCACCATCACTGTGGAAGGTCTCTGTTTGCAAATGAGTCATGTTCCTTAAAAGAGCAGATTTTACCACCAGGAAGATGGGGAAATCTGTATGTCTTTCTAAGAAATCAGACAGATTCTGCTTTGATCCAAAAGGAAAACTCAAATTTGGGATGGCTGAGTGAAACTTTAAAACTGAAAACTGAAAATCAATCAAAACTAACTTTAAACTCCATACTGGGTAACCTACATAAAAAGGTAGCAGTCTGTCTTCTGCAAGTCAGCCTCAATGATCTAGCTTACTTTTCTAACTTTGAAGTCTCTGAGACTGGGGTTGTGTTGCCCCATTTTGTTGTCAATTGTTTGTCCTCAACACTATCAAAATCAGCATGAAAATTTCTTTCTGACAGTCATTTAATTTATGCCAGCCATTACCCCTGCCTGCGTGACTGACATTTATTGCCTGCTGTCTGCTGAGAAGGGCTGGGGCTGGGAGCCAGGAGACCTGGTGTCTGTAGCTGATGTTACTATCTTGAGTAAGTTGCTTCATCTCTTCTATTGCATTCACTTAATCACGGTCATCATCTTCAATTGAGCTCATTGAAGGGACTCTATTATTGCAGCTGTTACACCCAATACAACAAGGCTTGAATTATTTTCAGAGAACGCAGAATGCAGCAATACAAGACTTTGAATTATTAGGTAGAACATCTGACCTAAAGTATTTGGCAGCTACAGCCACAGCGCTGAATGTCACAACACCCAGGTCTTTTCTCCACCTACTCAGCTATGTAGGTAGGCAAAACTTTTGCTGCCTATACAGAAAAAAATGTGCCTCACCCACCATGCTGCAGAAATTGAGTGGAATGGGTGGTTCATTCTGCAGCTTTTTTGATCATTATAATTTTTTCATTAGTCTTATCCAAAGTCTGATGCCAGTGCCTGGTGGCTTGTAACTTCTCTTGACTCCCTTTCTAAGCAGCAAAGTGTTCTCCTAGTTCTCCTAACTCAGTTACATTCTCCTGTTGGAACTATTGGAAAGCACATAGCAAAATTGATAGAGGAAGACTCAAATCCTGTTATTTACACAAATTTGCATTATATAAATACCCTAGACCATCCCTTTTCCTTTTGATACCTCCAAATAGTGCCTAGTTTTACCTCTGATATTACTGAGAAAAATCAGGATGAATATTTAATAAGGACAAAGAAACTAATTTGGAAAATGCGAGGAGTGTCCAATGCAATTCCTTCCAGACAGAATCAAACTTTAGCCAGAGGTACATTACAAATATAATATGGCTAAATAGATGTTCTATGTCCTTCAGACATTAACACTAAAATCCCAGAAGGAACTACAGGACATCTTGTGAGAATGCCTGTGGCAAAGGCATCAG
Organism: Zonotrichia leucophrys gambelii; assembly: GCF_028769735.1. Lineage (NCBI taxonomy): Eukaryota > Metazoa > Chordata > Aves > Passeriformes > Passerellidae > Zonotrichia > Zonotrichia leucophrys. The sequence continues at coordinate 98,958,499 of NC_088169.1, forward strand.
ATAGTTTTTTTTACAGATCAAAGGTAGGAGCATCCTAACATTTGAAACTGAAATCGTGTGGGAATTCATGCACCTCTTGGGACTACTGCATTTATTTCACAGGGGCTACAGAGAAATCAAATACTCCAAGTCCTCTAAATCCTTGTGCTAATCCATTTCCATCCCTAGTGTAAAAAAATGTTCAGACTTCCCCAAATGATCTAAATATTACAAGGATCATTTATTATTTACTGAGCTCTAACCGTGCCCTTGACGCTTGGTGATTCATGAAGACCTCTCTGCTTAGAGGAGTCTCTGAGGCAGGAGCTGAGACCTGCTGGAAAATCATGGGCAGGAGGGGGTCAGAGAGTTCCCCTCTGCTGCTGTTCCTGCACCGCCTTTAGCCTGGGTATTGAATCCATTATTGAGCAAGTCGTCTCTATAGTGTCTCCCACTGGTGTGAAGTTCCATGCCCCTGGCAGGTACTGTGGAGAGAAACCAGGCTCTCCCCCTTCCCTGGCACCATGAGGCTGTCACCTCCCCTAGGCATTCATGAATCCCAAAACAAATACAGGATACAGTCCTTAATTTTCTCCACAGTCCTCAAAAGTACCATACATTTTTGGAGAACTTTTTGGAGTGTTGCAGAGGTAGGTGTGCAAAGGTAGGTGTGCAGAGGTAGGTAGGTGCTCCACTGAAGAAGGAACTTTGAGTGGCAGCTCCTTTCCTGCATCCTAATGCTAAATTTTAAGGTGATTTTCACCCTGGTGTAATACTGTAGCAAGCATAACTTAATTATTTTGCCAATTATAATATCAGGGAATATAACAACCATTACGTGAACGGGTGTTGAATCAGCGCATTTTCCACTCCACAGTAAGCAACAGGAAAGAGAGAGGAAAATGTATTAACTGAGAAAAATCCAATAAACATAATGCTACCTACAGATATGTGCTATTTGATCTCATGAAAGGATTTTATGCTTCTGCTCACATGGCAATATCAGATATCATCTCACTGAAGGAAGCAGAGACTCCAATGTGCAAGTCCAACAACAGGAAAAGAATGTTTCTTTTTTTAATCTCTGCATGTAAACAAAATATCTTGATAATTCTTAAATGCTTGGAGGAAAGAATACTAAGATTTGAACACATTTTAGGTTAGACGCAAGTGGAAAATGCTGCCATTGATTTCAATCTGAACTATCCAGACAGGTCCGTGAGCTTCTCTAGGACACATCAAATCTATTTGTATAGACCTTTCCCCACTGTGACTAAAGTTCAGATGGCAGTTACCAGCTATTGCCATATAGAGAGTGAGGATTTCTCTTCATGATTTCAATTAAAACTCGCCTGTTATGGAAAGCCCAAAGGTTGAAAAATTCCCTCCCATAATCTATTGTTTCAGTCCCAGGAAGTATGAATAATGAGTTGGTCAGAAGCTGTGCTGGAAAAGGAGAAGGAGTAAAAAAAAAAAACATATCAGCTTTTATTTTCCTCTCTACCCTTCTGTCTGGGGGGGACCGGAGGCAGAAAAGTGGAGGGCTATGACCTTTAGAAAATAAACTAATTAAAAACTCCCAACAAAATTCAAAAGAACTAGTGCTTTAGTTCAAGAGGCAAATGTTTGCACCAAATCTGCAGTTACACACTACTCCACAAGTGCTAGATGTTCTTTCATTATAATCAGTTGTTACAGCTACCTGTGGTATTGATTATGTTAATAATCAGGTAACATTTTGAAGAGGAAATGTTATATTTTCTAACAGTGATTAGTAGATTGATTGTGATCAGCTGTACAGCTTCAGAGATATTAAAGTGGTATTTGATTGTTTAACACAGCATTTTAAATGTTGGCAACTATTTAGGACATCAGTGAGGCTAAGCTGGAAATTGCACAACATTTTCTAAATAAAAAGTTATTAACATTCATTTACTAATCACATAGAAGTTCCTTCATTCTTTTTACTGGAACTGAAGCCCACAGAACACATGCATGTCTAAATCTTCTTATTAATAACATCCACATTTATGGTGACATCCTCTAACACCTGAATATATATTGAAGGTGACTATTCATTATTAATATTATTTTTTGACACAGGAAAAGATACCCTAAGAGCCATGTATTACAGAGTTCATATCTAGACACTACTGAAGTAAAGGGGAAGGGTCCTTTTTTTCAGGGATTTAATGCAAATCCCAAATTAGAAACTTTGAAATTCCGATTTTTTCATTATTTTAGTTTTTGTTCTCATTTTCACTTCAGAGATACAAAATAAGAGGTGACTAGAGTGTTCTTCAGAAACTTTTACTGCAGCTGGAAATATCCACTTGCAGAAGGTAACATAGATACATCAGGCTACAAAACATGATTTTTTTAGGAACTGCACCTGGATTGTACATGTGTTTTTCTCATGAAAAATGGCTGACACAAGGAAGATTTTGAGATACATCAGAATCAGGAATTTACTTATATTTAGTGCTGATAAACCAGTAGAACCTTATTTTTAGTGTTTAAAAAAGGCAAGAAAAAGATCTGCTGTCACATTGCAAACACCACCTATTTCACATAGTTGCAGCTAGCTCTGTTGGGGCAGGTAAAACCAGTTTTATCTTTTTTATACACAGACACATCAGGCATCCCTAAAAAGATGAGGAAATCATGATAAAAGAACCATCTCTAACTCTATTTTCAAAAGAATAAGTTCATAGTTCTGTAACCCAGGGTGTCTCCTCATTAAGGAATAAAAAATGGCTATGCTAAATGGAATAAAAAACCGCTATGCTAAATGAGTCTCACCTTTTTACAGAACACACTATTATGCTTCTCTTGCAGTTGCTTCTTCTTCTTGGCCACATTTAACACAGTGACAACTGTTTCATAGCCCAGATCCACAATGCAAAGTTTTAACAATTGCTGTATGGGTCTCAACAGAAAAATTTCAGGAAACTGGAAAATCTCTTTCTCTTTTAAGCCTGATTACATCTCTTGCCCTGAATATCACAAGGTCTCAGAATACATATGGTGTTTCAAGGGAGACACACACCAGCAGCAATTAAGGAGAGAAAGTTGGACAGGCTCAGCCAGAAAAGCCTGTTCTGGCAAAGCAGAACCACAATCCACACAATTTCTGGAAATCATCAAATAACTGCCCTGATTTGGGAGCAGTTCCTCCTTTTTGGTGGTGTCTCCCTCTTCAGCCTCAGTAGCACTTTGAATGGGGAATGGGATGGAAGAGTCTCTGGGACTGGAAATGACAAGGAGGTGACACTGACATGGATTTCTGGCCTTTTGAAAATCACTAGGCTGACAGCAGCCACCAACTGAGGACAAGGGATGATGCTTACTAAAATTTTATGCTTTTAACAACCTGTCCCCATGCATAGCATGTAAACCTGTCCTCTCTCATTTCCTCCCTAAAAATGGCAGTTCTTTGTAGACCTGAAAAGGAAAACGTGGGGAGTAGATAGTTTATTCCAAAAACCTTCCTAACTATGCAGCAAGAGACAGAGTGAGCCATCTGGTAGGGTTTCAACTGTTGCAAAACAAAAATGCATCAGGAATACATTTCAAAAATTAGCAAAATAGTGATCCTGGTCCCCAAAAAATGAAATAAGTGACATAAAGACATAAAAGTGTGTCTGCAGAAAACTCAACATTGAATTAAGCCCGAGGTCTTGGGTGTTTTTTGAAAGTTCTCAGTACCCATGCACTGAAAAACACTCAACTGTAAGTTCAAGACAAACTTCCCCACTCCAAACAGCCCAAGGTGGTGCAGAAGATGGCAAAGGGAATACTGTTTAAAACACATTTTAGGAAGAATTGCTTTTGCTCTTATGCACTGCTATGAAGCAACAAGAGTCTTCTCTGCTTGTGCAGCATTTTGTGATGACTCCAATATCATTGCTTTTTAAGCTGGTCTCAGCAGCCTTTGCCAGGAGATATTAATCAGTCTTTAGCTGTTTTCCACTGTATGCTGGTAGAAAACATAACCATGACTGGATGAAAACAAACCTGCTCCACTGGCAGCTTGCACTCCTGTATGCTGCAAGGACAGGTAACAGGCATCTCTTTCATCCACTTATTCTGTTTGCTCTGAATGAGATAAGTTTCTTTCAATCTTTGCATACACTAAAATGTGTGATGAAGTTCAGAACTAATATATGAGAACCAGTGGATGCTTCCTACCACCTGTTCTCTTCCTTTTGACAGAATCAACACCACTATAAATATTTGAGATCTTTACATAAGAAAAGTCCCCCCAAAAAAGCAACAATTAAGCCCCTGTGAGATACAGTAGTAGACTGAGATGTTCCTAAGCTTCAGCACTCCCCCATGAATCTGCTTGGTGCTTGTTTTGGGTTGGAAATATGGCTGGGGGAGTGTGTATTCCATTGACATCTGTTAGAGGTGGGGCAGTTATAATCTGTTAATTGGGCCACGTGTTTAAACCAGGTGGGGCAGTTTTCTTTATCTCTTCCATAACCAATCCTCCCTCTGGGGAGATACCTCCTGTTAATGAGCATTCTGTTAATGACATTGAAGGACTGCATGACTGGTAAAATGACATCATCACACTGTGAGATGCTCCACCCAGGGGAGGAGCCAAGCATCCTACCTGGATACAATCTGAGATTTGGAACATTGAACATCAGAAGCAGCCTTTCACCACTGCATTCCCAGAGGAGCTGCTTTCTTTTCCACTGGATTCTCAGAGGAAGACCAGGGCCATCTGCACCACCACTGGACCTTCAAAGGAAAACGATACCCTTTCTACAGGATCTCTGCTCCAGCAGAACCACATCTGTCACTCCAGGAGGACTGCAGCCACCATTCCAATTGGACTGCTACCAACACCCTGACCAACAGGGTGTCAGGTTGTATTCTGACTCTAAGTGTTGTTTTGTATTACTGCATTTTTATTTTATTTTTATTTTTCTCGTAATAAAGAACTGTTATTCCTACTCCCATATCTTTGCCCGAGAGTTCCATAATTTCAAAATCATAATAATTTGAAGGGAGAGGGTTTACATTCTCCATTTCAAGGGAGGCTCCTGCCTTCTGAAAAGACAGAAGACACCTGTCTTTCCAAACCAAGACAATGCTTTAGTGTTGAAAAGCCATCCAAGGGCTCCTTTTGTTTTCTTCTCCCAGTCACCACATCATCTTTGTTATGCCAGATACTCCTCCATATACAGCAATAGCATGGAAATTGCTTTCCTCAGACAGGTGCAGGCAAACTCCTCTGCTACGAGAAGACTAAAATGTAACATAGCTTCACAGTGGAGTAGGACAACCCAGTCCCTCTTGGAGGAGCCCCAGTCCCGTGTCAGGGTGGCTGGCTCCAGTGTCTGCTATGGATGGTGAGATGGTGAGCCCGGACATGGCCCATGCCAAGCCTGGTGTCAGCACCCTGGCCTGGCCTCAGGAGGCCTTGAGCTCCATCTCAGCACTGTGTGATCGTGGAGGGTTTCCAGATGGCAACTCTGAAACAGCCACCAGGCTGAAACACCACTGTCCATTCCGTACAAAGGGCACCACATGTTTCTGTAAGAACAATAAAGAAATTATGCCTCAAGACTACAGGAGTGTCACAGCCCATTGGCCTGCACTGGAGGGCCGGACAAACCTCTCACCACTCCAATCCTCTTGGATGCTGCAAGGTCTTCCCTGATGTATCACCCCTACTGCTGACAAGGTGCTGGCATGCATTGGTTCCTCTCAGAAGGTCCCATCAGCTTGGCCACAGCAGTACTATTTGTTTTAATTACACCAGATCCAGGTAAATTGTCAAGTTTAGTTATGTACAGACATCAGTAAATGGGAGATCTAGCTGCTGGGTGCTGGGGATTTAAAGCATAGAAGAAAATAAAATGTGGAAAGCCACTCACTTATGATTTCCTTATCTCTTCTCTCTGCTTTTTTTGTAAACCACAAAAAAGCACATCCTGCAGCAAACAATGATAGAAGGATGTTTGGAGATCATTTGTACTGTGTAACCACAGCGTACCAACCATACAGGAGACTGCACAAATTATGTGCTCAAACAGCACAATTTTTTTTTCTGAACACATGTCAAAGTCAGCTGTTGCATGCTGACAAAATTTCTAGTAGTAAGCTAGATATAAGGACAACACACTAAAGTCACTGGTCATGCAACCTTCTTCTGCTAGGAGCTAAAGCCATATTACAAAGTGGGAAAACATAACAGAGGCAGAAAAAGTGCATGATGATTTGCTGAAAAATGATAGAGGCATGAGAAACTCATAAGTATGGTAACCAATTTACTCCATATGGCTCAAACAGTGTCAATGTTTGGGATTATATCTCATAAAAATTTATGCAAATCATATCTAAGATTTTCTTCCCAAGCTACTTCTTAATAAACAAAGAGTTTCAAAAGCATTTTCTGCTGGGCTAAGCTCCACTTCCATGCAAACCACTAGCACTCCAGTAGCTGTGATGTGAGCCAAATCCCACCCACCAACAAATAAAAGCTTTATTTACTAAATGTAGGGGGCTAACACTTGTATCTTTGCAGCCACTTGAAATCATAGCTGCTGTGGCTATGATTCAATGAACTCAGAACTTTCCAAGCTATACGGAGCCCCAAGGAAGAGATAGTTCAACACAAGTTATCCCTTCATATGAAAGACTTCTCATAAAATCCTGATTACAAATGCTTAGGTAATTTGGGGAACCAAAAATAAAGAAATCAGAGAAATCAAACACCAGAGAGGGAAGAAGAAAAAAGAAGCTAACAATATACTCTGGACATGCTCTGCATTCCTTTTTCAAATCAGAAACATTTGTTGTTCCTGCAGCAGCAGGCTCATCAGCTTGGACTGCAAGCCTTCTATGCAGTGGTGAGACAGGACTAGCAGAGTTGAGGAGAGATAACACATGAAAATGGAATTCATCAAGTAAACAACAAAACCATAAGAGGACTAAACTTATTTCAGCCCAGAGGACCCTACTAACAAGGTTCATCTTATCTCTGTAGTCCTAATAAAAGCACAAAAAGACAACTTATTATTTTTCAGTAGACACTGAAATCACTCAAAATAAATGGTGGTTTGGTTGGAGATAGAACTATTGTGGATCATAATTACATAGAAAGTAAAGGGATATGTCTACCATGAAAGCTTTCTACGCTGAGCTAAATGCAATGGTGAAGATAATTACTTTGTTCCTCAGTCTTTTCCACAAAGAGAAAAATCTTACCAAGCTAGAATTAGATTCTGGAATTTTTAATGCCTTTAAGACAACTCATTTCCTCCTGCTACCTGCCACCAGCCAGTAAGTGGCAGAATTTTTAAACAAATTACTTAGCAGAACATAGTCACTAAAAAATTACTCTTTTTATTTTTCTTTCTTTTCTTTACCCATTTTTTCCTTCTCAATACTAATATAACAAGTAACACTAAATATAGAATCATAGAACAGTTTGGGTTGAAAGGAACTTTAAAATTCATCTAGTGCAGCATCCTTCCAATGAACAAGGACTTCTTCAGTTTGATTTGGGTACTCAGTGTCATGCTTTTTATAAGCTACAAGAACAAAAAATTTGGTGGGTTGATGATTTATCATCATGGTTTGTATTTTTGTTTGGTTTTTGGGGGGGGTTAGTTCTGGGGTAAATTCTATGTCTGTTTGGGGGTTTTTACTCAGAGCTTCCTCCAACCTGACCTTGAATGTTTTCAGGGATGGGGCATCTGCCACCTCTCTGGACAACCTGTTCCAGTGTTTCACCACCTTCAAAAAAAAAAAAAAAATCTTCATATCTAGTTGTAGTCTTTTAATTTAAAACCATTACCCCTTGCCCTGTAGCAACAGGCTGTGCGCGAAAATGTTTAAGTGTGGAAAGGCTGCGGTGAGGTCTCACTGGCTCTTTTCCTTCTCCAGGCTGAACTACCCCAATTCTTTCACACTTTTCTCATAGGAGAGGTGCTCCACCCCTCTGATCATTTTTGTGTGCCTGGTCTAGACCTGTTCAACCAGTCTTTCTTGTGCTGAGCTCTAACTGGAGCTCTGAAATAGCCACCAAATAATGATGGGGAGAACTGAAAAATCATATTTGGTGAGAAAGGGAGGAGTGCGGTGTGTGCTTCTCCTTATGTTTACTTTTGACAAAATCCTGTACAATTAATTTGCAGAGGTTTCTTTCTTTTTTTTTTTTTTTTTTTTTTGTAGTGAGCATTTTATTGTGATTGAAGTGGAATACAAAAATAACAACACTAACAGTCCTTTCCATTGTTCCCTATCCTGAAATCATTTAGTTACTTCTCTTCAAAATAGGAAACTCTGGTGCATCAAGGAAAAGAAATTTTTCTTTAATCTTTTGGTTAACAAGGGTTGATGTTGAATGGCACACATGGGAATAGCTGAGGTCAAGGACCCAAGGAATCTTTAGAGAGGCACCTGGCACAGACACTGCCCACCAGCTCTTCACTCACAGCAAGTTACCTAGTACACAATTAAAGGCATTTCCCAACACCCATTACTTCGACACTACAGACCAAAGCCTTGGAAAGCTTTGCTCCAAGGCAAAACATATCCAAGAACCTTCTGATGATTTGTTGATGTGCTTTATTTCTCATTTGGAAAATTAAAATATGACTTGGTACACAATCCTGGAAAGGACCTTCCTAGGCATAGACTCTAGGACAACAAAAACAAAAGAGCTTTGCAGCTGGATCTCACTATTTTAGCCAGGCATCCCAAGGAAGCAAGACCCACAAACCACAAGAAAAGATGTATATATGTGTATATGTATGCCTGTGGACTTACAAAATTATGTGCATCTATTCCTTTTTTACTTCCCTTTTCATCCTCTTTGTAATCTTTGAGACTTAATTTCTAATACAGTTTTTTTTGAGGACTGAAGCTCATGGTGATACTGATCCTGAAAATCCTAGATATACTCATCCCCTAAAATGAAATGAAAAAAGGGTTTAGGTAATGAGAAAAGATCTTATAGAACCTCTACTGAGGGAAAGGTAGTAGTAGGATGTCAGTGAATATTAAGTACAGAACCACAGAATCATCAGGGCTTGAAGAGACCTTCAAGACCATCTTGCTCAGCTGTCAACCCAGCCATTATCGCCCCTCAACCATATCCCCAAGTGCCACATCCAGACACCTCTTGAACGCTTCCAGAGACAGTGACTCCATCACCTCCATGGGAAACTTATTTTAATGCCTAACCACAATTCCAGTGAAAAAATATTTTCTAATATCTAATCTAAACCTCTCCTGGTGCAATTTAAGGCCACTTCTGCCTTGTACATACATGGCAGAAGAATCCCACCCCCCACTTTGCTACACTCTCCTTTCAGGCAGTTGTAGAGAGTGATAAGGTCCCCCCGAGCCTCTTCTCAAGGCTAAACAACCCCAGGTCCCCCAGCTGCTCCTCATAGGACACCTGTGCTCCAGACCCTTATCTAGCTGTGTTTTACTTCTCTGGACATGCTTCAGAATCTCAACATCCTTTTTGGCCCTAAATTGAGCACAGTGCTTGAGGTACAGCCTCAGCAGTGCTGAGTACAGCAGGATAGTCCCTTCTGTAGTCCTGCTGGCCACACTATTGCTGACACAGGCCAAGATGCCATTGGCCACCTGGGCACACGCTGGCATGCATCTAGCCGGCTGTCAACCAGCACCCCCAAGGCCCTTTCTGCTGAGCAGCTCTCTAGCCACTTTTCCCTCAGTTTGTCATGCCCATGGGGTTGCTGCAGCCCAGGTGCAGGACCTGGTATGTCTCCACCTTGAACCTCATGCAGATGCCCACAGCCCATTGATCTGCTGCATCAAGGTTACTCTGTAATGCCTTCCTTTCCTCGAGCAGATCAATACCTCATCTAACCTGGCGTCATCTGGGAACTCAGTGAGGATGCACTCTCCTGTTATCCAAATCTTAGTAAAGATGTTAAACAGTTCTGGTCCCAGTACTGGCCCTGCGGAATACCACTAGTGTCCAGTTGCCAACTGGATTTAGTTCCATTCAAAACCAGAGGCCCAGCCACCCAGCCAGTTTTGCACCCAGCAAAGACTGCACCTGTCCAAGCCATGAGCAGCCAGTTTCTCCACTGAATCTACACAGGATATCCTCCTTGAGGTAAAAATTTGAAGAAAAACTAGCTCCACTTTGTTGCAGCTGCCTTTTTTTTTTTTCTCCTAACTGCTTGTAGTCCTGATGAATGGCCTCTCTTTTGGTGAGTGAGCACCTCTGATGAGTAGAATTGACCTCAGGAGCACTAAGTACTTGAGCAGTGTGACTAGCACAACCTAGGATGCAGGTGAGTAGACTGAGAAGTTCCCACGAACATGTTACCTGTTCAACAGCAGGCTAAAACCTATCAGTTTCCCTGTAACTGATGCAGGAATGGTTTGGTCCACTGCTGCAGAGGATTTTGAAACAATGGTTTTGTCATGAGCCACAAATGGCAGCAGAATGTGGATTCACTTTTTAAAAGTGTGTTTGAAACAGGAGCCCAGGTTTTGTTTGGATACAGAACTAAGACACCCACCTGACCACCCTACTGGAGCAGCACTGGAGCACGTTCCCAGAGAGGAATGGCAATAACTGCACACCTCAGGCATGCCTGGCTATGCTGCCCAGATGGATTCTCTCTTTTGTCCCTGTGCACAGCATGTGGAGCAGAGAAGGTGGCTCATATGCTTGGTCCTGATTCTCCCCTTCCCTCTGTAGGCTGTACTCTACAGCTAAACAAGCAGAGGAATTAAGTCAGCAACTAATGACTGTCAGCCTGGGAGAAAAGGGGAATTGGAAAGCAATTCACGCTTGAGGACACAGACATAAATTACTCAAATTACTCCAGGTAAGCCACACACAGCATGTCAGCAGCTCCACAGGATCTGCCTTCATGCATCTTCTACCCTGCCACAGCCTGTGGCAAACGTTCATTTATCCCTTTGTCCCTGCAACTTTCTGAAGCACAAATACCTTCAAGGACTGTCTCCCTGGAACGATGCCACTTAAACAACATCTGTAGCCCTGGAAGAAACCTTACCATGGTCTCCTTCTCTCCTTAAAGCTGGATCCATTATGGGCTTTCATACAGTACCTACTTTCCTTGTACTCTCATAATACAGGCTTTTACTGTCAGGAACTAATGCATTAGCAGGGAATAAGAGTAATTCAGCTCTATGTGTTTCTCTATTTACATCCATTTCTTTACAGAGAATACAATATTCCCATTTGAAAGCAAAAAGGTAAAGGGTTTTCAGGGAAAGAGTGTTTCAACTATTTCATTTTGCCATTACTGCAGAAGCCTCCTGCGATTCTAAGGACATATGTGCAATATCCTGACTAACCTGTTTCAAATGTTTCTTTATTGAGCTACAGCATGATCATGACAACAAGGGCTTGTGGCCCTCTTTACAGACAGATATATAAAAATAAGAAAACAGACGGTAGAACTTAGAGTTCAGGTTTAGACTTCAATGCTTGCAAACAACAGTGAAATGTGCTTTTCTGAAATAACACACAGTACAAAAAGTGGCTCTTAATTAGAGGTGTGTTGTCTAAGACCCACATATTTGTGACTGTTGTGTCTTATGACAAAATTAAACAATACAGCTTCAGGGGAATCATCTGTTGAATAGTTTTGCTGCTTGCATATAGGGAAAGAAGCCTTGAAGGTTTTGCGTTTTCATATCAGAGCTACTGGAAACTGAGTGTTTAACACATATTTTATAGTTTTAAACCAATGCTTTATATTTGTCATTTGAAAAACAAATTAGTCCCGTTTATACTGCTGCAGGTGATCTAAGAGTCTGTTCTAGAAAACACATTTAAGCAGCTAATATGCACTTACACTGGGAGTCATTGGGAATTGGCCAAACTTCTTCCAGTTTTTCTTTCCTTTTTTTGGTGTTTTTATTGTTGTCGTTGTTGTTTGTGTCTTTGTGGTTTCGGGTTTTGTTTGTTTGCTTTGGTGGGTTTTGTAAGTTTATTTGTTTAATTATTTAAAGGTTTTGTTTGGTTTGTTTTTGTTGGTGTTTTTTTGTTTTTTAAGAAAAATGCAAGAGGGCTTTGGTTTTTTGTTTTTAGGAGTTTGAATAAGGTATTTTTTTACACAAAGAATCTGTTTTCATCAAACTTTACTCTCTATCCTGTTAGGAAAATGCCTTTATTTGCAAGCCTTGAGAACAGTTCTCCAGCTCAGGGACTGTACATAGTGAGGCAGCCTCTGGTATGATGAAGTCCTGATGTCAGCTGGATGACACTTTAATAGAAACAGTAACAAACAGCACAGTGAAATCTCAGCCCAATTCTTGGTCTCTCTTGCCTTCTTCCTCTCATTCCATTTTTTTTGTCCAAACTATATAAATGGGTTTGATTTTAAATGATGAAGGCCTCTTGGAGGATTTTCACTAAGCTTTCCCTTGCTGCTGGATTAACAGGACACTCAGATATATTTTTTTTCTTGTAACACTAAGTATCCTGTCACTTTTAATTCCTATTCCAAACTGACCTATTCCAAAAGCATTAGTTCAAGAACAGTTTGGTGTGAGTGAACACTTTACATTGTCTTTGACAGACATTTCATTGTAAGTACAATGCAACATTCACTACTACAGAAACAAACAAATCATGATCCTTAGGCACCATGCTACTTCATGTAACAGAAGGAACTTTCAGAAGGGCAGAAAGGTTTCATGAACTGGAAGTGACACTGTAGAAAGAGTATAAGCAGAGTGAAGAAAGTTTAATGAAAAATATGGCAGCTCAGGATTAAAGGGCAGGCAAAGGTGAAACTATTTCAATGCAAACTACTGCTTTCTGTTCATCAGATTTTGACTAGACAAGCCTGAATTCTTTGCAAATACCTGTTGTTCCTTGGGCAGAAAAAATATATTAACTTCATTTCCCAATAATATTTTCCCACACACATGGGGGAAAATACATGGCTTTTTCCTTATTCCTGGAGTAAAAAATATAACTCCTCAGCAATTGCCTCTGGGCTGCTGTTTCTTTCCAGCTGCATCCAGGGTTATTGCCAATGCTCTTTTTACCACTGAGAAAATTGCGATGTTTCCAAAGTGTGTGATGCTCCCACAGAAGATATTAAATAGCTAATTAGTAAAGAATATTAAAGGAATATAAGCAAACCAGGAAAGGAAATGAAGGAATGCTTATCTCACTGAATGGAAAGTCTTAAAGCAGGAATTCTCCCTCACTTCATTGTACGTTTTGTGCAGTCGTTTGCGAATCCTCACTTCCACTCCTCTGCTGGCCAGTTCCTCTCTACTGAACGTCAGAGCCTTTCTTCCCATGCTGCTGCTGAAATGTGCTTTCCTACCTCCAGCTCTAACCCTCTCTGCATGTCTCTCAAGTTTCCTTCCCAAAAGAAACCCTTCCCTTCATAATGTGAAGTTAGATAGGAGTGTTGGATGTGTTTCATCCTCTACAGACTATTCTTATCCTTTCTGCTTGCCAGAAAAAAGTTCCACTGGGGAATATTTGACACTGCACTACTTAACTGCCAGCTGTTACTGCAGCTCTTTAGTGGGTCCAAGGACTGAGCCCATTTTTCACTCCCAGCACAATTTCCCAGCCGAGGCACCCGAGGAGAGGTGTGAGGCTGTGCCTGTGACTCCCTGCTGTTCCCTTCTCCCACGGGGAGGGAGAACACTCCAGCCGCCAGGGATGTCAATCAAGTGCTAAATCCGCAATAGCAAAGCATTCTTTTAAGCCAGACATCTATTTAATAGCGCTTACTCCTTGCTCAGAATTGCAGACAAACCTGTCCATAATCCGATAACACGAAGACGACGGTGACAGATGGCTGGTGACGTGTGTACCTGCCCCCTTCCCCCATCCCTGGCCCACTCCCTGTGGTCTGCAAGTGTCTGTGCGAGGCAGCCTCCGCACACTTCACACTCCTGAGCAGGCTGGGTGTGTGTCAGCACCGAGTGCAGCCTGCTGGAGGAAGCACAAAAGCCATTATCAGCAGTTTGGGTGCTCTTCTTGGCCACACAGATCACTCACAGGTGTTGAGCAGCTTGACAGGTGGCAGTTGCATAACTTTGGAGACAATTTTTGGTAACACTACTGAAAATCTATATTTTAACTTCTTTTCTGAGTTGCTGAATAAAGAAGGTTCTGCCATAGAATTACCTTTGAGAGCATTGCCATAACTGTACTAAAATTACTGAAATAAATAAAAATCTGCAAACATTTCCTCACTTTCAAAAACCAGAAAACATACTGATGTTTACAGGTATTCTCAAGGAATCCTTACTCTCGATGGTACACCACACAAGAATAAAGCCTGATGCTTACAAACTGTCTGTCAGGCAGTCCATCTGATTTCTTCAAGTAGCCATGTCAGACCAACACTGCATCTGAGATGTTCAGGTTGTTAATTTGCAATAAATAGATACACACTATTTAAAACACTTCTGATTAATGCAAGCCCAGATAAATCTGATTTGGCAGATTTATTAGCACTCAATATTATATTGTGACAAAAGAATGATTAGCCAGGACCCTAGACAGGCTGAAGACATGTTCTGATATGGCAGCCTTTTTCTGCATCTATCAATAGATGACTTTAGGTATATGTGTGTTTCTTAAAGTGCTTGTGTAAATTTTTAAACTGATATCCCTGAAATATGAAACTTTATCTTTAAAACTGGGAACAGACTGAGTCTTTTTTAATAATGCTGTACTGTACCTTAAACAAGGCTCGTGGGCTTACTGCTAAGAGCAGGACAGAAGAGAGACTTGGTGCTTATTCACCAAGGAGACAGCTCCAAAATCTGCTGGGATATTTCTTTGCAATATCAAAAGTATGACAATATCCGTGATGTGCTTCACGTATTTGGTGTGTTTATACTAAAACCAGAAATTTTCATTTTTAAAATAGCAAATACAAACTTTTCATGCTGCACACCTGTATTTGCTTTATATTCTAATTCATCCAGAAGAATTATGTATCCTTATCAGAATATTTTAGTGAAAACACTAGGGGGAAAAAAGCACAAAGCAAGTTCTCCAAAGGTAAAGAAGAAAGAACTTGAGAAATTTCTTTCCCCTACACCCCTGCCTTGTTCCTTGCATAGGGAATCTGTGTAGAACTTGTTTCACATTGAGATAAGCTTTTCAAATTCACATTTGGACAATAGCCTGACCCAGGAAAATGAAAATTGGCTGATAAACTATTCAGAGTCTACTGAGGAAAGGGAAATTTGACTGTCTGCAGAAATGGGGAGCAAAGGAGAGGCAAGACTAAAAAGTAGCTGACAAAAGACCCTTGGAACGTTCAGTGACAATCTAAATTTTTGGAGGCATCCTCAAGCCCAAGAAGCATGTGTTACACTGCCATAAGTAACACAACTGCTGCTGAGCTCTCGACAGAGCTGTAATAGAAAGTGAAACATAGCAGGGACAGAGGGCATAATGGTTATTTTCTTTCATTATTTCCTGCTTTCTTAAATTCTTATTAGGAAATTAATAAACACATACGGTTTTCAGAACAAATTCAGGCACTAGGAACTTCCTAGAGTACTTTTTTATTACTGAAGGTAATTATGCCTACAGGTGAAGTAACAGCTGAGTGACTCAAGATACCCTGCTGTTTAATTTAATCAAAGGTGTTGTTAATCCTTAACAAGACCTATAGACAAAGCAAAAAGATAATTTATCCTATGACTGGGTGATGAAGACTGCAAATAGTTTATTTCCTAACACCAAATATACACTAAAAGTTTATGAGGAGAGAAAGAGGAAAGAGAGAATCAATAGGGACATTTGAAGGCATGTTGATTCTTTTTCCTTAAATTTTGTGCATGTTCTTAAATCATTGCCATAATTTAGAGGACTCATAGATGCTACAAATTAGTCAGGACAGACACTTGCACAGAGTAGAACAGATAATTCACATCAGGATGAGGCAAAACTCTATCTACCAACACTAAATCCTAAGAAGCTGGGCTGAGAATTTTTTATTTCTGCTGTTCCAAAGCCTGAAACTTGCAGAATAAACTCTTGCAGAACTTGAGAAACAAAAGCAGCTGGAGACATTTCCTCATCTTTGGTGTATTCTGTCTTCATTGATGTCTAAAGTATTGGAAATTTGAGTCTAGACAATAATTTCATGAGTTAGACTCATTAAAAGTGGAATTTAATAAAGGTCTGGTAGATTTCAAGCCCCTCTTGAGCACTGATGCTCCTGAAAAAAAGAATGTAGGAATTATTGATAAGACAACTCGGTGTTACAACTTGATTCTTCAATTCATGAAAATATCAAGAGTTAATGCACCAGCTCTGCTGTCAGAGCAAGAGTTGCAATCTCTCCTGCCCATGACTTTCTCTTCACTGTTTGATTTCCACAGCTCCGAGCTTAAGGTTAACAAAGGAAATAAAAGGAATGAGACAAACAAAACCAGTCCTCAGCCTGTCTTCTGCAGTGATCAGCAAACTCAGTGTCCTCACACACCCCAGAAATCTCCTGAGATGACTCACAGCTCTCTTGGCTATTAGGGCAGCTGGGAAACTTTTCACTTTCTGGCAGCATGGGGCATCTCCCAGTTGTCATAACTCCTAACACTGGCTGCTTTAGTCTGGGGGGAGAGGTTACATTTGTTAGGTGTAGCCTGTTAAGTAAACTCTCTGCCATGATGCTTGATTGCCCAACAGCTCAGGTGCCATATAGCTGTTTCCCTCACCAGGGAAACCTGAGATCACCAGGGCTCCTTCCCCAGCTCCATCCCTGTCCTTGGGCACAGGCATGGCACAAAGGGAAAGGTCTATGCCTACAGTCACACAGCAGGGTAGTGGCAAACACAAGAGCACAGTAATTTTCTACCCAAGGTATCCTTCTTTCAGAGTCCAGTCCAGCCCAGAAAGTCAAAGATTTAACACGTGTGGCAAACTTTCACTTAGAGAGCCTGTCTGTAGAAATTTCTGTTAACATGAAAAGCTAATTAAGGTTAAACATTCCTCTGTGTAGGAAGATTTGTTAAGTCATTCAGTCTTTGGAGGATCAGGATTGGTTTCCACAGGCCTCTTGAGTTATTTTGCTCAAACTATTTTCACAAGTCACAGGGTTTAGTAGTTCCTTTACAAGATATTTCAATCTTCCTTTTGAAAACTCAGATCTGACGTTTGGCTCAAATGTATCTCCACTTGAGTTTTACATCCCCATGCCTCTTAATCATGCTTGGGTACTCTTCTTTCATTCCTGGATGCTTCCACACTTCAAATATTTTAGTCTATTATAATA
Source organism: Zonotrichia leucophrys gambelii (assembly GCF_028769735.1). Lineage (NCBI taxonomy): Eukaryota > Metazoa > Chordata > Aves > Passeriformes > Passerellidae > Zonotrichia > Zonotrichia leucophrys. The sequence continues at coordinate 98,975,736 of NC_088169.1, forward strand.
TCATTTCTCCTTAGTTATTACCTAGCAATACATTGGATAATTAAATCATGACAATATTTTGTCTGAGTTCTTTCATTCCACTCCCAGGATTTGCTGCTTTCTACTGAACTCCGTCCAGTTTGTTCCTCTCAAAAGACCCAAAGGATTCAGCAGGCAAACACAATGTACAATGTGCTACTGCTTTATCACATTTTCCTTTCTATACACCTCCTATTTTTACATGTTTCTGAAAATAAGATCCTTTTTTGGCATTTGAGTAAAATAACCAGTTGTGTTTAGCAGCCAGTCCAATGCTTTTCACTCAACACATTGCTGAGCTCCCAAGAGGCATAAAGCAAAGTGCATTTACATGCCCAGTGATAAAATTGAGCTCTTTTCAAAAATCAGTGCTACCACAGCAGTCTTTGAAACAAACTGAGACCTGCCACCTTCACTTGGAGAAAAAAGATGGGTGGTGATCTTTAAATACCATGAGTAACCCACTAGTAAAGCCTGGAGCACAATGGAAGCTTCGATATAGGGTTATTTCAATGCAGGGTGAGAATAACAGTGAATGTGGTGGCCTGGGTGGGCCAGGAGCTTTGGGAGCACTGTCCCTTCTCCTTTCTCCCTTCTCCCTTCCCACGCAGTGAGAGCTCCCCCAGCTGGGGCTGCTCCTGCCTGCTGCCCTGGGGAGAAAGGCTGCTCCCAATTCTTCCCGAAGAGGGAAACGAGGGGATTTCAGCTGGGGCATGTCATTCCCTCCTGGCACAAGTAAAACTTTGATGCCACAGAGGCTAAATGCACTGGGAAAAATGGTGTGTGCTGCGTTTCTGCAGAGAAAAGAATGTGTGCTTTGGGAAAAGTGTTCAGCCAACATTTATAAGCAGGCTGCTTAACATAAGGTGGGGCTTCCCTACTTCACCTTCAAAGCTCTGCTAGATGAGTGACACCTGGGAAAGATTAAATGAAGAGAAAATCACTTTCATGGCACACTCTCCACTTATGCCTTGCTTGTGAGGACAGACCAAATGTCCCATGAGGACCATGGCAGCAAACACCAGAGGTCACAGGATCACTGTCTGGAGATGTGACAGGGGGACAAGTGATGGGGACCCACATATTTCCAGCAGCCTCGGGCCCCAGGGACAGCCTGAGGAGAATCCTTCCTCAGCCCTGGCCTGAGACAGGACAACAGTGCCATGAAACTCCCAAGAGTGTCACCACACAAATAAAGGGAACAGGTTTTACTCCCTGAAGCACCTTCAGGACAAGTCTGCCTGGGCTGGGTGCCTGCTGCTGTAGCAGCTGCATTTCAGTGTGCAAAACAAAGCTTTCCCTAAGAGCTTGCTGTGGCTCGAGTCTGTCTGTCCTTTATCGTGGTCCTTTTGAAACGCTGGTATTTTCCAAAGGAAGAGAAAACACCCTGGAATTTTCCATGGTTACACTTTGCCCAGAGGTGACTTGTCCCTCCAGGGAAACTTTTAGCATTGTGTATATTTTTTTTTATTCTATTGTTTGTATCTGCAGAGGCAGGCAGATAAATGAAGAGACAAATAAATGAAAGAATAACCTGAGATTTTTATCAGCGCAAGGATGACTCAATGATCAGGACAAGTCTCTGGAAAGTTTTAGACTTTTGTTAGTTGAAGATTGCTGAAATTCCAGAATAACCAGGGGGTCATCCTTCATTCTTTCTCACAGACAAAAAATGTAATTTAAGAGAGGGGTGTGACTGGAAATACCTAAAGGAATGCCACGTTTAATTTTGAGATCCTGTTGAACTGTGCTTTCATAAGGAGCTAAACATTCGAGTAACCAACCCTTTGAGGATGTTTTTTGTCAACATTTAGAAAAGTGCACAAATATTATTAGTTTCAAAAAATTGAATCCCACTGTTAATGTTTAAATATACTATTTAGCTGTAACCACTGTTATGTGTGTTGTCACTTTCCTGAACTTTTGAATCCCTAAGGACCATGCACATTTTTGAAAGTGTATTGATTCCTTCTAGAAGCAGCTCTAGACCCACTTTCCTTACTACTCTGTAATTTCAATATTGGGTATCAAGTGTATTTCAATGTTATTGTAAAATTGCACACACAAGCTGAGAAAATATAACTTGCAAACAATATGATCACTCACACTGAACCTACATGCACACACAATCTGAAGAAGAGCTGGGGGCCTGGTTCATCAAGATGAACAAGACCATCCTGTCATAAATGTATTTTTATTGTGAGGTGATTTCTGTGTGAACAATTTAATTACTTGCTTGAGCAATAAAATTCCCACAACAGTAAAACCTGTCCAACTTACCCATTTCTCACTTGATTAACCTGATGAAACTCAAGACACCTGTTTCAAAGTAACCTATTTTTATAGAGTGATTATCAGAGAACTTGACACTTTGCCACCATTTTGGCATCATATCATACAAGATATAAGACAATCCCCTCCCAAAATGCCTTTTCATTCTGTGTGACTGATACATTTGCCTGGAGCTATTATCAGGAGGAATGCGCCACATCTTGTCAAAAGGCAGAATTTTTTTTTTTTTAAAGAGGCATGGTCTCACGGGGGGAAAAAGAGAAGGAAAGTACACTGATCTTCTATATGCAGAGTTTAAGAGGCTAAATGCTTTTGTTATTGATCTACTTGGGTTAGGAAATAAGGAGACACATATAAGCCTTTTCATGTCTATGCTTTGCTGATCTGTAAAATGTTTCTTCTGGAACACAGATGAAAAGCTAAGTTCAAGGGTCTATCCTAAATAATCTTTTATTTTATAAATATTAAAATCATATTCCCATTATTTGTAATACCTAAGGTGCCAATGGTCTGTAAGCATCTTCCAAAGCATTGCATTACACCCTAATGAGGAAAAAGTTGCTAAACACCAGGAAAGAGCTGTTGTGTTATCTTTGTTTCTTGAAAAATAGTACAAGCCTTGTGGCATGGGATTTAGAGCATCAACCCATCTGCTCTGGTGGTTCAATTCACTCACCTATTGAGACCAAATTCTTAGTTTAGGGAATTTCAAATAAAATTAACCTCCTGCTTCTCTGGCATGCCATCTGGGGATCCCTTTTCTCCTCTGCAGTGGGGGAGAATTCATTATGTGAGTTACCCTTCAGGGCTTGCTCTGTGCTGTCTATGAAGTAGCACTGGAGTGACAGGGAGACATTTGCACAAGCCCTTCAGTGGTGCTGTCCCAGCAGCAGATTTGCTGCAAGTAGGAGGCTTGCTGAATTACAGTGGAGTAGCATTTTATGCCATTATATTAAGAATTCAAAATAAACTCCTTAATATAAAATACAAAATAAACTCCTTAATATAAAAAGATCCTTATTTATACTGCAGCTGTTGATTGTCTCTGAGCCTGGTAGCAGCAGGTACTATTTACCAGAAATCCTGAAGAATTCATGCCAAATGAGAAGATAATAAGATAACCAGGCCAGAAATGAGACACTCTGCACTTCACTCCTCCACAGGTGGATATTCTAACACAACCTGTTGATTCCCTACTTCTGGTATGCAGAGGTTGGATCTGACTTTTCTCAAAGCAAATTCAGCTTTCTTGACAGATTAGTGACAGGTGAGGAGATTAAATTCCTCTGTTTATCCATGCAGAGGTGCACCATGGACAACCCCACACACAGTTATGTACATTATCCCTGACTGAAGGAAATGCCTACTGGGCAGCAAAGATAACTCTGCCTTCAGCACTCAGCCTTTCACCAATCTCTAAGTGCTGGGTAAAACTTCCTTGCAGTCAGTCCTGTAGTGTCAAAAGGGAGAGCTTGGTAACACCATTAGTGTTGCTACAGCCCAACCTCTAAACTGTTTCAACCAAAATAAGGTTTACCACCAAAATCATATTTTCACTATGTGTATCCTTGGACTTTTTCAGGTGTAGAAATGCTATCACAAATCATAATTATTTTTAAGAACAGGTTTGGCCCTCAGTCACAAACCCTCTTTAAGCAAAGCTGACTCTCTGATGCAGTAACAAATTGGTATCAGTGGAAACAAAATGAACCCAGTATCCAAGATGGAAAAATGTCCTGTTGTCCATCACAAGGATGCTGAAGCACCAGTCCTTCATGTCAAACACAATTAACACTGTGTGAGAGGGAGTCGTTGAATGATTTCAGCTCTCTGGAGGAAACATTATTGACAACTTTTTCCTTCAGACATTCCACCTTCCCAAAAGACACCTCAGATTATGTATTAAGTCTCATTCCTAAGGGTCAGTATAGCACATCAAGAGAAGAAACTCAGCTTATTGCCAACTTTCTGCATGCATCATTTGCAATTTCTATCCATGGGCACTTGCCGACTGAAGCAATCTCAATAATAAAGGTGAAAATATATATTCCTAGAAGACTATTATATGGAATGACATAGAATGCAATACCCTATAGCTAGAAAGAAATGATGACTTTAAATGAATGAAAGCAGTGCTGCTTATGTGGTGACAGGAGGATACTGTCTTTTAAAAAAATATATATCTGTAATGAAAGCTAAGCTCTTATTATGTATAAAGCAGCTGCAGAGAAAGTGATAGCATTAAAGGCATTAGAACAAAGATTATCTGTTCTCTGTAATTAAATCCTTTTCTCTACTCTATACCAGATGACTCCTAAGGTCACATGAGCACAATTCAAGCATCATCCTTGAAACTAGCCTGAAGAGGTTGTAGGCACTCACTGGAAAGCCCTCAACCTACAGGGATTTAATTATTCAGTAGTTTCTATCCTACCTTTTCTCTGTGTGAGTGGAGAGCTGTAACATCGATCCAAAACATATCTGGGAACAGTTTGGTCTTTGATCAACTTCTGCTTCCTTCACACCTTTGCCAGTGAGCTGTCATATATTTGAGATGCCAACACATAAATATCACTTCCTTGTTGGAGTGGGCAGATATTCCTCTCCTAGTTCAAATACCTGCATCATATAAATGTACAAAATGTGGGGATTTGGTTTCTGAAGTGGGAATATCAATTTTCCAGAGTGAGTGCAGTGCAAGGCTGTTTTATTCCTGCGTCAAGGGGACAAAGGAGTGTGTCCACAGATCCATGGCAAACACAGATATTCTTCAATGGCCTTTTGTCAGTGTGGCATCAGTCTCTTCATGCTCCTCCAGTCAGCTTCACTGTTCATGTAGCACCACCTCACCTGCTGCTTACCTAATACCTTCCTGTTAGCAGCAGTCACACAGGTTTAAAAACAAAGGTTTTGCACAATTCAGGAGGGTAGGAGGGACTTCTGCTAGTTCAAACTGTGAGCCACATCAATGGTGATTAAAGAAAGAAAATAAAAAGGAAAAAAATCACTGGAGAGCTGGTGGCCTCAGCCGGGTAACAAGGGGAAAAATCCATTCACATGGTTGCCCTCAGCCTGCTGAGAGGGCCTCAATGCTTGCAAGGCAGGAATGCTGAACTTAACTTACCTTTCCTCTACCTAGGGTCTCTTTGGGTTAGAGATGGAGGTGAAAAGAAGATAATGAAGGAGTCAGACCTGAATTGTATTGCATCCCTTTACAATCAGAAAAATCAAAGGCTGACCCAGGCCACAGTCATTCCACTCCAACCATTCCCCTCCTAGACAAAGTAGCCTCCTTCTAGTACAGTTTTAAAGAAAGTAAGCTCTGACATTTATAATCAATTTTACTTTGTAATCACGCACATTCTTCAGCTTGCAAGGCAAGCTTCTCCCTTCTTAGTACCTAGCACTGAAAGAAGAATAAAAAAATAGGGGGAAATTGACTTTGGCCAAACAACAGTTTGAAAAAAGTCAGATAAGAAATGCCTCACTTTTTCTCTTACACTGACAAAACGGGAGTGTAAATTAATATGCACTGCTGAAGCCAAGACTGAAGGAAAGATTGTAGCCTCTGTAATTCATCAGGGAGCCATAGTAGTGCTGGTGCTGAGAGGGCACAGAAAATGGAAGAACCCCAGTTATTGACTGAAATCCACTGTCATCTGTGACCAGAAGCCAGACTAGGCTGGAAGCAGGCAAGAATGCACCAGCCTTTGTATTTCACCTGAAGTTCATTTCTGCCCCTTGGTCTCATTTTACTTTCCTTGGCCTCCTAGCTTGCTCTTTCCACTCTCACTCTCCCTGTATTCTGAGGGATACAGCCAACTCCCCAAGTGCTCATCACCTCCATGAGCTTTCAGGATTGCCCAGACCTTTGTTCTGCTTTCCAATGAGTGCAATTTACTGCATGTCCCAACAGCACTGTGCTTCAGTAGGAGATAAACACATGAAAGGGAAGCCAGAGCAACACATAAATCTGTGAGGTTACTGAAACCACCCCGCTGGAAGTAACCCTGATGAACTGGAGAGAGTCAGAGCCAGAGTAAATAGTGAAATTCTGGAGAGCCCAGGCCCCTTTCTTCAGTCAGTGACCCACACAACAAACATGAGAGATGCTTTTTCTTAACCTGAATTTTTCTACCCAAGCTTACAAACACTCTGGTCTTTTACAAAACTCTGTAGTATTTACTTTCAGAGTTCTATTAGGCTCCTTTTTGTTGAGTAGTTAAAGGATATTCTGAGAAACATCCAAATATGTAAATCAACAAGACGAAAAACAAAACACTGCAAGGGCTCATAGTGATAATACCAGGCAGTAATGGCTTCAAACTGAAAGGATAGGTTTAGATTGGATATTAGGAGACAATTCCTTACTGGGTAGCTGAGGATGCCCCATCCCTGGAATTATTCAAGGTAGGGTTAGATGGTGCTCTGACCACCTGGTCTAGTGGAAGGTGTCCCTGCCCATGGCACGAGGTTGAAACTAGATGCCAGAATTTTAACATCCCTTCCAACCCAAGCCTATGAAACCTATGAAACAAAGTTTTACATATCAAGGTGTGGGTGCTGTACAAATACAGCTTCCCTGTACTACTGTTCATGCTTCACAGAGAAAAAGGCAGCTCAGCCCCTCTCTGTTGAATGTCATGGTAACATCAGGCCAAGTCAACAAAATCTCTTAGAGCTGTGATATAGATGAATCCTTGCTTACAGCCCCCCCTGCTTACAGGTCTGGTTTGTCTCTGAGAGGGTTTAGATGCAAATATTTTAGATGGATTATTTTTTCTCTTTCCTTCCTTTCTTTCTTTCTTTCTTTCTTTCTTTCTTTCTTTCTTTCTCTCTCTCTCTCTCTCTCTCTCTTTCTTTCTTGGTACATTCAAGAGCAGACAAGAAAGCATGTTCTTTATTACAGAGGTTTATGACTCACTGCAGGTATTGAAAGCTGAGGCAAACAGGGGTGGCTAAGACTGCTTTCTTGTACTCTTTTTACTAGGGCATGGTAAAATCAGGCATTCAAACTATTTAATCCACTAGCTGGTGTCTGACACTTCAGCACAGTGAATAAGTAAATGATGTACTGACAAAATATGGATTTAACAAGGGTTTATTCCTTAACCAATTGAATTACAGGTCGATTTATGCCTCAGAGAATGAAGGCACATTTGTACATTTTTTATCCTACCTAAAGCAATAGACTATATTTTATCTAAACATAAGTTTCTTGTGGGATCCTACCTTTTCACTCTTCTTAATGCTATCTGGCAGCACATACTACATGTTGCAAACGTCATATTAAAAAAAAAAAACAAAAAAAAAAACAACAAAACAAAACAAAACCAAAAAACCCTCACCCCACAAACCAAACTTTTCTGATCAGATAGTTATTTGCATTTTAGCATTAATACATTTTATTAGTACTAACATCCTTTAGGAGGAGTGAGGAGTACATGTTTGCACAAAGGCTGAGAAAAGTAGGTTTCTTTAGTTTTAAGAAGAAATGACAAAATCATATGCTATTTATGTCAACCCCTTAACAGATGCATACAGAGAAGGCAGAATAAGATTCTTCTCAAAGCATTTCTCTGGGAAGTAACAGTCCCAAGTTGCAAAGACGGCAATTTCAATCAGATGGGGGGCAGTCACACTGAGAGTGTTTTAAGACTGGAGGAGGTACCTGTGAGCTTGTGGAAATTCTAGTCTCAGAGATATTTCACCCCAGCTGGAGGAGGCCATGATCTAGTTTGCCCCTTCTTTGAGCAGGATGACCTCCAGCAGTCCCTTCACCACCCAAATTTTCCTATGACCCTGCTGCCCTGCCTTACTTTACTTCATATTAGAGTAGATTCTTATGTGGATTCTTGTAGTGGACTTGGGTCAGTATTAAATCTCTCAACAGATTAGAAATTGTATGTGGAGTAAACACCAACTGCATGAGCATTCTCCTAGAGTTTACTCCATAGCATGCACCTCAAAGTTTGAAAGTTCATTCAAAAGTATTCTGTGGCCAAAAATCTCCTGACCAAAAAAAAAAAAAAAAAAATCACTCCAGATGTCATAATCAGAAGGATGTTTCTAGGAAAGCCTGAATCCTCCTATCTTCAGAGTACAACTTCCAAGTTTGTACACAAATCCAAAGCCTTGCCTGAGGTAGGCAAGTGGGGTGGGCAGCTGCCCAGTGTCAGATTGATGAGAATGTTTTGGTGCATTGAGGGCTTTCAACCTGCTTTTTAGGAGGCATTAAATGGTTGAAGGTTGAAAAGATTTAAATATAGTCAAGTTGGGAAACACCAGAGAAATATTTTTTTATCAATATAAACCAATGTATTTCTTTACAGACATTCGTTCATTTAACTTCATGTTAATATAGACATTTAAATGTTGTCTTGGTCAGACATGCTGTAAAATTAATTTTATATTTTCCACCCCATTTTATATTTACCTCCCCATAGTGATGAACTGTTTAGTTTCCTACCTTGGTAAGTTTCTAGTGACATACACTTTGCTCTGCCCCCCTTGCCAGCTCATCCACTACCCTCCAATCCCTGATCTTCACCTTCTGATTTTCTGTGGGATAGATATTGATAGCACATGACACATTTTCACAGTTTCTCTCTGTCCACTTACGTTACTGTACTCTGTCTTCATAAGTATCCTACCCTGTCTCCCTGTTTTTCCTCTTTATTTGTCACTGATATTTTCATTTTCATTTGTGTAATTTAGGGTCCTTTTTACTTTCACCCTCTACATGTGTTTTCATTTTCCTTCTATTGTGATTAAAATTTCATTTTAATGCAAATTTTAAAGCAAAATATTGTTATTTCCAAATGCTACATGCACACTTACATTTGAAAAGACAAAACCACTTCTCACTCGTTACCTTTTGTTCCAGGTTTTCCCACCTTGCTATGATGGTTTCTTTCTTCCTGTGGATTAATCTCTCATTTATTTCTTTAATGCTCTTTTCTTTAACAGCACAACTGCTTTCCTTTGATGGTACATTAAGCTTCTTTTCTTTATCAACATTTAAAGCTTGATTGATTTTTGACTCCTTTTGTCACTATTTTCTTTGAAAACCTTATTTATTCCTTTCCACTCTCGGTCTGCTGTTTTATTCCACCACCATTTTTAGGAATATATCTCAAAGATAATGCTAAAGGAAGCAACTTTTTCTTAGGGGGCCAAATGCAGTTATGTCCTTCATATGTGCTAAATATTAAAATTAGAGTCTAGGATGCCACTAATTTGAACTTTGAATATGCAAACAAAGAGTAGGTGGTAAAGACTGCAATTCAGAGCCACTTAGCAGTCTGAAGGCAGAAGCCCTACTTTCCTTTTCCCTTGGCCAGGCCATAATTAAAATTCAGTAGAACAGTACAGGTATTCTGTCTAATGGAGTCTATAGGTCTGAATTCAATTCATTGAAAAATTATGTTTGTGACCTTTCATTCTGGCATGAGCAGCCACCACACTCCTTTTTCCACGAAGTACTGTCAAACATGGATGTTTTATCAACTTAACTCTGAAAACTGGAAACTAGAAGCTCTGGAATTTAAATATCACCTGATAAATATTAAGACTGATAAAAATATAAATTTGCTGCTATTTTTGCTGTGCTTTGACCACAGCCTGCAAGCTGATTTTGCATGTCTTGAACGATATGATTACATCTAGGAAGCAAATGAACTTACAAGATATACAAGAAGTGGTTTCTAAAGAAGGAAGAAGGTATGGAAGATTTAAAGTAATAGTTCTGCTCTTGATAGTAATTGCTCCAGGCCTAGCAATTCCTCACAGACAATTCAATTAAATGCTGACAGAAACACAAATAGAGCTCACACGGTCTTCTAGTTCTTGCAGCGTTGCACTGATGTCATCTTGTCTGGAAGTTACTGAGAAAGGGTGTTCTTACTGAGCACGTAACTACTAAATAACGCAGGGGTGTCCAAAGCAATTAGAAATACAATGACCCTGTGTTCCAAAACTTGAGTTTCCCAGCCTACAGAAGTGACCTTGTTGTACCTGGCAATCTCGTGCTGGATAAAATACATCTTTGCATTCCAAACATTTGATGGGTTTTGCATTTCTCCCTTTTGGGTTTATGCTGGCATTCCTGAAGGGTTTCTTGTGGCAACTGAAATAGAATACACTTCTTCTTGCTGGAATTAGCAGCAATGAATCACCTGAACTGAATTTTTTTCAGTGCATAATTAGCTTATTTGTTCTAATCTCCTGTTATTGCACAGATATTTGCCTTTCTGAATCTAATCTTTTCAACAAATATCATTCAGTTACCACTTGTCTTTCCTGACTTAATGATAGGATACAGTGTTACATATATGCATGTAAAAAATATCAACCACAGTTTTGAGATGTCAGTGTTTTTCATGGTAACAATTGTTTGCGAAGCAAGGCAAAACAACATTGTAGAGACACACAAAAAAAATCACGTGAAAATATTAAGTATTATAATTTATAATAAATTGACACAGCATGAAATTTGGGCTAGTTTGAAGTTTGTGGTAAAAAATTTCAAAGCAACAATACCTGTAATTATTTTTATAATAAGACAGACAGAAAACTTATAAACTGCACTAGGATAGGGGAAAATTTGAAAATATTTCTTCAAATATTAATAGCAAGCAACTCATGGAAAAACTTCAATCATGTTGAAACAGAGCCTTATAAAATGAGCTTAAGCTCAAAAAAAAATCAAAAGCTGTTACCATATGGAAGTTCCCACTTAAGCCTCTTGAACGGCTTTAATGGAACGGCTGTCAGTGATATTGTTGCAGAACAGCATTCAGTAACCTGCTGATGCAATTAATGCATGTTTGTGTTTATAATCTCAGACTAGGGAAATGTGCCTTTCAGACGCACATTAAAAGTATTTGCAGGTGCTCAGCAGCCCCACACAGCAGAACCTGTGTGTTTTCACACAGGAGATGTTCATGGCCCCAGAGCACTGGGTGAGTGCTGTGTAAAGCAACTGGCAGCAGTTTCTGGGCAGGTGAAGCACTTGTACTCAAGAGTACCTAAAATGTTTTAAAAGCCAAGAAATCCATGTCTATATCTTAATAAGCCCTGGTGCCAAACTGGTTACTGCCCATGGTCTCTTTGTGACTGATTCCAAATATATAGAAATAAAGAAGCTTTTACTTATCAGAACAGTTTTGTTGCGTTCTGCTGGTGTCATAAATTTTCCTATGAATACCCCGTCAAAGCATTACCGCAAGGTCCTGCAGCATCACAAGAATATTTAATGAAACAAATTCCAGCAAATGCTGGCCATAAAAACAACTTGCACAATAACCCACAATTCAACCAAGCAAAAATAGTGGTATCATAATGGTTTAATTTGAGTCTAAGCTTCACTAAAATTTCTTGATGTGCTTCGCAGTCCAGCCATTTCTTGGATGACTTTGATGAGAAATCTGTCCTTGCATCAACCCTTTCTCATTACCTGAAGCTTTTTTTATGCTCTTTCATAACTAAGACTGTATCTAGCTATGTTTACCCTTCCCAATGTTTCACTTGCTTTAAAAAAAAAAGTACCAGCAATCCAAGCTGGTTTTATTTTTTGTAACTCTCAGCAAGTTCTAATAAAGTAAATTGAGCAATATTCTCAGTTTATTGTATTGATAAACAGACTGTAAAGTGTTTTATGATATGGTACTTCTCGTATGAAAGACACTAGACTAACATAAATTGCAATTGTAACTGTAAAGTACTAAAATATATTTTCCCTCCAGGGCTCTCTAGTATATTTGGCTGAAAAAAATAAAATAAAATAAAATAGACTTGTTTATTGTGTATATTTTTTGTAGTGTAATTAAATGTCTCTATGGTTTCCACTCAGAAACAAAGTCCTATTTCCCTGCTCAAAGCAGTCTAAAGGCCTACAAATAACTTTACAGAGCTTCCTTTTTTGAAATTGCAGCACTTTCTTTAACACTCTCTCCAATCTGTGTCCAGAGCAGTGGATATCCCAGCACTTTCAGCCCAGCCATTTCCAGGCCATGCTAATAGCCATTATTTGAAAAACCCAATCAGATTCCTGAGACAAAATTTACTACTCTCCCAGTGATAAACTCACTATAATCTGATTAACTGTCTGTAATCTGGACTGATGCAAAAATTGCCATTCTCCATCTAAACTGGTGTCAAGTCAATTTTTTGTGGTGATTCCTTTAGATCTCATCCAAAGTGAGTGTTATAAATGATCAAATTGGTAGCCAAATTTATAGAAAAATTTAACAAAGATTTATTAGATTGATAACAAAAATAGAATTTTGAAAAACCACCACAGCCAAGACAGCGTCAGGCCCCGGTGCAGGTGCTGGGTGAACCAAGGTTCTGACTGACAGAGAGACAGCGTTCCCCCAGAGGTTCACCCCGAGTGCCTCCAGCAGCCTGCTTATATACAGTTTATTCTGCCTGAGGCAGGGATGACCACACGTTTCTTTGTGTCTCTTCACATGTAGAACTGAATTTATACATGTGCAGGAATAGACAAAGACGAATCCGGAGATCCAGACGAATGTCTGAACATCCAGGCAGATGCTGTATTCACATGTAGTAGGGTGATACCAGCTTCTGAGCACAGCTGATGTAATCATCCCAGGTGTAGACCTTGTGAGTAGCTGAGACATTCCTTTAATCATGGTCACAGATGTTGCAGATGCTGTCTCCCAGGTGCAGATGCCAGGGAAATCATCGATGATGGCCTGGGACTGTCCCATTCTTAGGTTAACAGACCTGATATTATCTTAATGCTGTCTGAGAATTACTTAAAATCAAAATAGGACTCTGCTCCCAGCCAGAGTCGTCAAAAACATAGCTTCTGGATTTTCACAATACTTTATAAACACATATAGCATGAATTATCTCTACCATATACTACAGTGAGTATCGAACAAGAAGGTATCTTCCCCACCCAGGATTAAGCCTTGTCAGTGTGCAACTCCTGTCCCCTAAGGGATGAAAAGCAGCCAGCAGGCTCTGCCCTCCATCAGTGGTGGCCAAAGGTGGCCCTGGTACAGCACAGGGGCTCTGTGCCACTCCAGCCAAGGCACAGGTCCTGTGGCCCCAGATCGCTGCAGCTCTGCAACATCCACAGTGAAACTGAGGACAAACCATCCTCAGTGGCCTTGCTGGAGAAACACAGAAATTTGCAGGGATGTGATAATGTAGTTACACACTCCAGACAGGTCTCACTTTGCACAGAGCATTTTGAAGCCCAGCTCTTCAAAGACACCAGGACCTACTCTGATCCTTCTTACAGTGTTCACCAGCAGTGAAATTACTGAAGTGCCTGGAACTGCTGCAGGGTGGTGAGAACAAACAGTGTGGATCAGAGCAGTATCCTGAACCATGGGTAGTAGTCTTTGTTCAGTAAATACAGCTCCTCCAGTATGTCCTTGCTTTAACACCACTTCTCACCCAGACCTCCCATTAAGAAGCAAGTGCTAATGGAGCTATTGTAATCCTTCTTCAGAAAAAAAGCAGCAGTTGAAATAACGGATAACTGGGGAAAGAACACTCACAGAAAAGTCAGAGGACAGGTAATGGATTTTTGGAATAAAGGTGGAAGTGTGATACTTAAAAAAAATAACGTCCTTCTCTAATTTTGTCTTCCTTAAATAAAATGCTAATAAATCCATTACCTGTTTTAAGGTTTAGAGCAGCTGCATAATGAATCTGCCTTACATACATAAATACACAAGAAAGTGCAAATTTAACATTACACTTCAACAGCTTGTGCTCGACTCTAAATGAGATGGAGAATTATACAAGCACAAAACCACTCCCCTGAGTAGCTGAATGGAGCTGGTGGAGTAAAAGCTGAAACAGTCACAGTTAACTCCTGATACATGTTCAAGCACACAATGTTAAACCCTTCTCCTGACATAGGCTTTCATAAGCTTTAATTGTCTTTACAGAAAATTTCAGATGGGATTTCTCTCGGTTTCAATCGAACAGCTTGCCAAAAAAGGGGAAAAGTACCTCCCTAGTCACATATGACAGAGCAGCTTGCTTCACTGTGGCTTTTTCTAGATCATAAAACTCTCTATTATAATTCAGGACTAATTTAGATGTTTGGAACACTAGCATTCCTAAATCTCTCTTGAGCAGTGGTGTATCTTGGATCTGACCATGCCTTTCTAATTTGAAACCACTATTGTATCATTTGCATTCTCCACTTCTGACTCTTGCCTAAGATTTTCTAAATGTTCGTCAAAGATGCACTTTTGTTTTTCCATGATCATCTCAACATGTGAAAACCTCATTGCTGAATAAAGCATAACGCAAATATTTGGCATTGTCTCATCAAGTAATTTTTCAACCAGAGAATCATCCTTCATGGCTTGTACCCCCATGAGGTAAAATTTGCCACACATCTGTATCTCTGTGTGCTCATCATTACACTATATTTGCTCAAAACATGGAACATCTTCTATCCTGGACTTTCTGGAAAGGCCAGGTATTATGATAAAGCAAAACTGATAAGAACACAGAATTCAAGGCTTACACAGCTGATCCTACACCTTTGTGATGAAGCTGGAATAGCAGTAGTAATATTAGCACTACAAAAAGTTTTTTTTTCATACAAACCCTGGGGAATGTTTGAAGAGGAAGAAAAGAAACAAAAACACAACACAAGCAAGCACATATCACAAAAGTGTGCAAAATCTCAGGCAAGGATAGAATTTAGTCTTGATTAATAGGTAACTTGTCCAAGCTGTGAGCTGGGCCAGGGTAAGTGTTCCCAGTGTTGTGGTGCCTTTGAATAAGAATCCAACATTTGAAAAACAGGACCTCTAACCACCAACCTAAAGGGAGGAGGAGCAGATACCTGAGGCAACACAATTCTTCAGCATTCTAGCACTGTGTGCACCTGATTTTGCACTCTACAGAACCCCAGCAAGGAAGAAATGAAGGCAGATCCTCAGAAGGCAGATCCTTCTCTTTTCTTCCCCACAGACACACCTGTAGGGAAGGCCCAAAGGAGGAGAGATACCCTGTCACAGTAGGTTTTGTGATAACCCTGGTATGATCAGAATTCATCCATGTCCTTAATATGATAAGATGGTACTATATTGTGTTGACATCCCCAAAGAGCTTCTTTTTTAGATTTTTTTCCTTTAAGATTTCTTAATAAATCTGTTGGTTAGTGTATATAAAATCAATGTGATGCCTGAAGTCTCCAGTCTGCAGATCTGCCTTTAATAATGCACATCCTTTCTGGTTTGTGTGTTCCTTTTCCTCTGGGATTTGTACTGAGTGGTTTTGATGCTTCTTCTCTGTAGTCATGGCAGAGGGTGTATCAAACTTTAACTTAAGCACCTTGCATTTGGGAAACAGATACACGCCCTCAATGAAGACCTTATGTACACTTGCAGAGATGTGAAGACCTGTCTTCTATCACCATGTCATCGCTTGAAACATGACACAGTCCAAAAACAAGCAGGTACATAGCCTATACCAAGTTGAAGGAACATGTGGTTCCTCTGTACACAGCAGAACTATAGAAGCCTGGTCTGCCCGCTGTGTAGATTCCCAGGTGGCAGACAAAGAATGCATCTTTTTAGTTGGCTCCTCAAAGCAACTCTCTTCTTTTCTTGGACCCTATTTATGTAGGACTTAGAAAGTGCTCCAAGGTCTTTTCTCATCTGTGAAACTGAATTGAATTTTGCCACTTGTTTTGCAGGTTGCTTGGCAAAGAAAAGAAGAGGACAAAAGTATGACTGAGTGTGCTCATTGCCTTACAAGATCAGGATAAAAATCCTGATAGCTGGGGAGAGTGGGAAAAGGAACCAAGAGGCCAGTAAAGTACCCAAGCACCAAATAATTATTGAGAAGATTTTTAGTCCTTTGCAGCAAAATTCCACTTGACAGTACAAACGTGAGCAAACAGCATTTCTGCAGGTTGGCACAAAAACACAAACATAGCCTTTTCCCCTCAGAATATAAATAATATACTCATGTCTGAGGAAACACAGCATTATGCATCAGAAAATAAGGGATCACGTGCCTTCATTAAGTGATTTGATTGGTAAATATTGCTCTGTAGGAATAATTCTAAATTTATCCCCAATGTATACAGTTGCATGACAATTCTTCTTGCATGATTGCTGGAGCTTCTAGGGAAAAGATGTGAAAAGCAGAAGGTGATCATCTGCAGAAGGAAGTTGAAAAGAAGCTCCAAATGAAGATGCTGTTCCAGATCACAGCTGATGGCTTCTCTTTTCCTGCCTTGGCCTGGCTCTTGCAGGAAGAGAGGGTTATGCTTTAGCTGAGGTTAGTGAACAGCTGCCAGAAGAAGTGGCCTGAGGGGCAAGAGTAAAAATTCCCTCAGGAAAATTCTCCAGTGAGACTTTAGGTCCTAGCACAGAACCCTGTATCTGTATTAACTGGATTCTAGATTGACAAATTCTTTGTATGTGCTGCCATTCTGGTGCCTTCAGTGGGAAATCACTGAGAGATAAAAAAGTTAGGACTGTGTTTCAGTGTTTGCATCTATAGAGACCTGTGACAGTGTTCACAGGGTTCTCAGGTTGAGGGAAGAGATGAGGATCTGACTCCATGTTTCAGAAGGCTTGATTTATTATATTATGATATATATTGCATTAAAACTATACTAAAAGAATAGAAGAAAGGATTTCCTCAGAAGGCCAGCTAAGAGTAGAATAGGAAAGAAATGATAACAAAGGCTTGTGTCTCGGACTCTGTCCGAGCCAGCTGACTGTGATTGGCCATTAACCAGAAACAATCAACATGGGCCAATCACAGATCCACCTGTTGCATTCCACAGCAGCAGATAATCATTGTTTACATTTTGTTCCTGAGGCCTCTCAGCTTCTCAGGAGGAAAAATCCTAAGGAAAGGATTTTTCATAAAAGATGTCTGTGACAGAGACCTACACATTTGGTTGTGAGGATGGATTAAGTCAATGTAAAGAGCTCTACTGAGCAAGTTTTTCCATTGTTTGGCAAATGAAGGTATCTGTTAGAGCTGATCAGAGTGTAAACACACAGAGTCAATGGGACTCTTAACTTGAGATTTCAGACACAAAGATGACTTATGGCACAAAGATGGGGGTATGTAACTTGTTGACAGAGGAGTTAAGGTTTTGACCTGGTGCTCTACGCTCATGTTGGAGGCATTGTGAATCATGAGATTTTAAGAGCATGGCTAAGTAAAAGATTTATTTGCTTTCCTTGGCTTTTTTTGTTGCCTTCTGGGTCAAATAGTCTCCTTGGCAAAAGAGGGAGGGAGATTGTCTGGTTCTTGAAGACCAACCATGGTTCCAGCTGAAGTGATAAAGCATGACTGCAGGAAGAGACAAACCTGCTGCACAGTTTCAAAGCTATTTTCAGTTGAACAGATATTTTTACAGTTAAGTTTTATGAACAGAATGGACCTTGAATGTAGACTGAAAAAATAAAAAACTCTTTATCCAGGTTCAGGGCAACACTGGAAGAGGTTGTGAATCAGAGCCAAAGCTTAACAAGAATGTTGCCTATCCCTGGAAATAGAAGAAACTTTTGTTGCACATTTGAGGGGGAGAAGAGACAGGGAATCTAAATCTTCTTTGAAATATCACGTTATTTTACTCTTTGCAATGAAAATAACTTTAATGGCTTTATTTTTCCATTTAATGTCAACTTTCTGATTGTCTAAATACCAATTTTAGTCTCTACAACAGACAAACTGGAGAATGCTCTGAAGTTTGCTGTCTCACCTGCTCATTCCAGTGAAATGCAGTTGACCAGTATAAAAAAGGATTACTATTATTTTTAAAGAACACAGTCAACATGATGCAGTGGAGTTATTTCCACGTTAGATACAGGGAAAGACAAGATCAAATGCAACAGAACAGCTTCTGAAATAGATACTTCCATGTAATTACAAGCTTTATGTTCAGTCACTGGTTTTAATACTATTGCACAATATGATTAGTATTCAAGTCCTGAAGTCACCCCATATTTACACCCTTCCTACCTCTTAGTTGTCTTGAGGATAAAGTATGCT
Organism: Zonotrichia leucophrys gambelii; assembly: GCF_028769735.1. Lineage (NCBI taxonomy): Eukaryota > Metazoa > Chordata > Aves > Passeriformes > Passerellidae > Zonotrichia > Zonotrichia leucophrys. Next base: position 98,994,075 of record NC_088169.1, read on the forward strand.
GCCTGGGACAGACCCAACTGGGGGAAGCCCAACAGAAATTAAAAGAGAAGAAAAAGTTGTAGGGGAGAAAAAGTTGTAGAAGATACACTGATGTATCTAGCCATTTCCTCTCTTGCTCTGTTTCTCACGTTTCTCTGGATTGGCTTCCTGCTGAGCTGCGGAAAGGATAAACCTGGCTAAGGTTAATGTCCTCTCAGAAGGCCACTGATAGTTCTCTTCATTTTGACCAAACTGAACCTTCAGCCTTCCTGCCAGGCTTCTGCCTCTGAGTCAGTACCTGACTCTTAAAATCTCCCTGCAGTTAACCAAAGACATTTTCACTTTCTCAAAAAGTTGGTGTAAAAATGAGGAGACAAATTTCCCCTTCAGCAGTTCCAAGTCATTAGACTTTTCACATTACTTACCTGTCTAATCATCCAACCCTTCATCTCTGGGGAGTTCAAAATAATGCCCAAATCACAAGTAATGAAAATTGAGTTCCTAATCTCCCATCTTGCCAGCAATCCCTCAAAACAGATGATGCTGCCCTTATGATCCTGATAAAAAATAAAAGCAGGTTCTCCCAAACTTATCTTCCTTCCTTTGATCATCTCCACATCAAGCTGAGAAGACAGAATTAAAGATTGTACAAAGGTAGAGTTAATGGGGATAAAACTATGCAGAACTGAAGCGTGTTCTCATTCTCCATATCTTCAAGCATAAGGGTTATCATGTAATGTAAAAATAAATAATGCATATTAAGGGTATTGACCTGAATCCTAATCACATTTCAGAACAGTATTAAGACCAATGATGAAGCATAAATCTCACTATTACAAACCAGACCTCAATCTGCTTTCTATGAATCACATTTTTTTAAGCAGTGTAATAATACATTTGATTATACAAACTGAGAAGAGACACTTGGTAACAAAGAAAATCCTCACAAAGTCCATTCTTATTTCAGCAATGGAATGAAGGCTGTACATCTATAAAATCTATCTTGAGTTTTCAAAATTCAAAACTTAACTAAGCACGCAAGAATCACTTTATGCAATATCATTGGGAGAACATGCTCTTAATTTTTTAATGACTGACTGGCCCACACATTGTAATCTCTTTCTTTCAATATTACAGAGGTTTCCCAGATGAAACTGAGCAGCATATATTTAGTATTATTAGTTCTTTAGTGCTACAAAACATTACAGAGCCTAGAGGTTTGGACTTCTCATTTACTGTTCTAAACAAGGCAGAGTCAGTCACTTTAACTTTTTTGTCAAAATTTCACACTTGGAAATCTGGGTTCAGCTTGCTCACAACTGCAACTTTTTCACTCTTGTTCTCCACCTACCTATTTTCAAAGGGTTCTGTCCACACAAATCTTTTTGCATGAAAGGACAGGAGGATTCAAGAGAAGGAAAAGTGCCAGCAGAGTATTATCTCCTTCTACATATACTTGTGCTTTCTGACTGCCAATTAGAAGCCCCATTATACCTTGCTTTTGTCTACTGTGTTATGCCTACCATTCCAAGGCAATAGGAGGCGAGAAGGATAGCTTTGCTCATTGTCTTTTCATAATTACAAAGTCTTTTAAGTCACTTCTTTCAGATAAACATAGGTAGACAATGGTTAGCATTCAGTGAAACTGATGAATACTACACTGAATGCAAAATGTATATAGAGCAACAAAGAGAAAAATGTGGTGCTTCACACTGAAGCCTTCACATGCCTTCAGGGCTTTTATGTTACTTTCTGTCTTCCTCACTGAATATACATGACTTCACAAAGATCTTTTCAAAGAGCTGCCAAAGAGACAATTCACATTTTTATGGTGAGAGAGAACAAAATGTTTAATTCTGGTGTTAAATGTATTCACCCCTCCCCTGGCACACCACACTTTTCTTTAAATACATGATTTTTTTGAGAATATATGTTTTGATTTGAACTGCCACATTTTGCTTTATTTGAGTCAAAACTGATTATTGAGGTTGCTAGCCACACATGAAAACAGGCAGGGGGAAAACATCCCATCCTATAGCTCTAAAGGTTTTGTCTCACTGGGTTTGACAGGAAGGCTCTTTGTAGTTAATACCATTATTTTTCTTTTCCAAGACCAGACCTTTAATTGCACCCATAATTTCTCTTATCAACACATCTGTATCCAACTGTGCTAACACTTTACTCACCTTGAACTTTTTTTTGTTTGCTTTGTGAACATTTCTTTGTGGTTCTAAACAACATAAATTTGGTTTCCTCATCAAGAAGCTCATTTAGCTGCAGCTTGATTGCAAGTAATTTGCTGTAAATGTCTCCGTCTTTTAATTGTTTGTGCCTTTTTCTAATCTATAAACTGTAACTTCAGGCAGGTCATTTCTGTCTCACCATTTCCTCTTTGGAAAGGCATGTCTAATAACTCACCTCATATCCTGTGGCTTTAGGCATCTGAAATCCTATGAACAGAAGGGATAGACCATTGATTCAACTCCAAGTTCATTTGGAAAAAACCCTCCATAAAATCTCCTTTTTAAGAAATAGGAAAATAAAACTTATCCATGAAATTTAGCTTGGTGGAAAATAAATGTGCATCAGCATTGGTACAGAACTGACTCCCAGTTCTGTTTCCACTGAGTTTCCTTGTGACCTCCAAGAGACATGAAATTCTAAGTGCCAATTTGGGTACTGCTACAATCCTTGAGTTAATCAGAGTCCAATGAATTTTATTATCACAGTTCTGCATTGGCACCATTTCCCCTACTGGAGACAGAATTAATGATCTCAGAGTCTCTGGTCTAAGTCAAGCCAATGCATAAGGCAGATTTTTTTTTTTTTTTAAGTAATCTCATTAGAAGTTCTACCCAATATGGTATCCATGTCAAATCTCTTTAATTCCTCCCACCTAATCCCCTTTACCCCCAAAGTGTAACATTAATGTATTAGTCAGATTAGCAGCACATTCAGGAATAATCCCTTCTAAAACAAGAGACCTATGTGTATTTTTCCTGATCCACAAACTTTTGTTTGTATTAATTATTCTAAAGCTGACTGAAAGTGTGAATAATACTCTTCCCCCCTCTTGCCTGAATAGCAATTAAGGAATTTGCATTTTTTGCATCTTTTTCTTACAAAATAAGATATTTTCCAGGCATTTTATGTTTTGAGCTAGTGCCTGCTCTGACTCTAGCTGAAGTCTGTGGCCAAGCTCACAAATGAATGTGTTCATCTCTATCTTAGCTTTACAGCACTTGTATAAAGCACAAAACAGACGAAGGAGTACGGCAGCTTTGGGATGGAGAAAGAATGCCAAGCACAGTAGCTTTCTTTCTCTGAAAGTTCCTTAGATGTATTTTTCCACATGATCTCAAGACCATAGTCAGCTACTGCACTTCCCTGGTAGGGACTATGGATTCCACCCAGAGGAGTGCTGTAAGCAAAAAGAATGAGAAGCATTTTCTTATTGTGGTGCTAAAAATTTAGATAGCATTTTTCAGTGCCTTGAAAAGATTTCCTTTCCATTGTTAAACCACTGAAAATACTGAGACTATGTTGAGAAGATCACATTCATGCAGCCAAACTCCCACAAATGCCAACAAAAAGCTTTTAACCAGACTGTGACAGCTTTCTTTGAGAGACTCAGCAGATGTGTGCACATATACTCAGAGGAAAGTGCACTCCACACACATGTGCATGTATTGTCCTTTCTGAGTTCTCTTGTCTATTTTGCATGTTTTCTTGGTGAATAAATGAAGGGAAGCAACGTGACTAGACAGGCTGCACGTTTTATCGACATTGCAAATACTCAGCTATTTTAAGAAGATATATTGTCTGAGAAGTTCTATTTCATAAGCTAAGTGGCTGATGGGTTCTTGTATGACTCTGTAAATTATTAAAGCACTCCTGAAACTCTTCCATTCTTCTTCAAAACTTTTATTTCCATACTGGAAGCCTCATGAGTTTATTATACTTCAGTCTCTCACATGTTAACTATGGGGACACTTCCCTCTGGCAAAGCCAAACTGGCATGAAGGAATGCCAAGGTCCCTCAAACTGAAAAAAAAAAAAAAAAAAAAAAAAAAAAAAAAAAAAAAAGGTAAAAAAAGTTTTATATGAGAGAAAGAGGTTGATTTTATGTTAAAATTCTTACTTTCCCACACATATTTGCATGTACACGTGCCTAGAACAAGGAAGAAATTTCCAATTGCCTGATTCCAGTTAGGAAAAGAAAACAGACAGCTTCTGCCTGAAAGACTCAGAATGCCAAGTCTCATTTTTAAATGTGATCTAACCCTTGGGAACCTAAAGGACACAGGAGTTAACAGGACTTATCTGCTAAAACACTTCTAAATAAGTACCACTAGCATAACATTTCTGGATGTCCCTTAGGGACAAAGAAGTGCAAGTGCCATTTGGAGACTTTATCATAGACTCCCAGATGTCATTTGAAGGGGGACGCATGATCTTCCACCAAATGAAAATTCTGTATCACTTACAAAAAGTCCTTTGGGCTCCTTTACTCCCGATTTCTATCGCAGCTACTGAAATGCTGGGATGGCTCAGAATGCAGAACAAGATATTTAGAACACTAAAAATATTGATTCTAGGAGTAAAGTATCAAGTCTTTGGATTGATGAGGCAGATATGGTTAATAACAGGAAAGACACTAAGAAAATGCCACTAGCCTGCTGAGTGGGAATGGTATAATACACCACGGCCATATGGACTCAAGTGAGTAATTACATATGAGTAACCCATCTGATCTTTCCTGTAGCCAGGCTTTTATCTCAGATAGTCCCTTTTCCTCTGCTATTACCAGCTTTTTGTTCTAATGAAGAATATCCTCCCCTTTCACCACCCTTATCATGTCTAAGTAATCATTATGCATAGATACAGAAGTGCCAGAACTCCTCAAAGCAGAGACATGCTGGGAAACTGTAAAACCTCCTTTTTGCAAAGCCAGGACAACCTGTATAGGCTCATTTCTTACCAGCAGTTAATTCAAATATGTCTGGTTTTACTGGGAACTCCCACAACAAATTTTATCATGATTCACATAGTGAAGAGAGTGAAAGAGTGCATTAAAAAAAAAAAGAAAAAAAACAAAGCAAATCCACTTTTCCTTCTCTTAGAATTACACATTTCATTAAAGCAAAGAAAGAAAGAAAGAAAGAAAGAAAGAAAGAAAGAAAAAGAAAGAGAAAGAAAGAGACTTCTTTTGATCATTACATCGACAGACTCACTGGTTAGCTCAAGGGAAGAGGAAGGCTATTGGACTATATGGGAGCAGTATTTTGAAAATACAGAGTATAATTCTCATAGTGAAGGCATAATATCTCAGCATGAATTTCCCTCTTGTCTTTATATCTGGATTGAAAACTCAGAAATAGCTTTAAATGTGAAATGAGTGTTTAGCTCTCAGATTATACACAAGAGGCAGAGGCAAGAAGAACAGAATAGCAGTGCTATGATCTGAAAAACATAATTGTGAACGGGAAATAAGAAGGTAGGTTGTGTTTTCCAGGAGAAAGTGACAAAATTCTACTCTTGTTAGCTTTGTGGAGATTGATAAAAAAATGTAGAAAGGTTTGCTAATGATGACTTCAGGCATTTATACGTCAATCATTTTGTTTAAAAAGAGACAAATGCGGAATGGCCAGGTCAGAGTAGGGGGACATTTAAACAAGTGAACTGATGCACTTGTTAACGTGAAGTGGGGACAAAACTGGAATAACTCCAGGTTGACCTGAGAAAGTGGAAATTTCCCTAATATGAAAAGGAGATTGAAAACAGGCATCACCACTGTCAGTAAGAGCTTCCTTGAGGTTAATCTTTTAATATTCACAGGAGCAATTCCAGTGTAGCCCTTCCTAAAGGGTGCTACAGAAACATGAGGGATTACAGTTTCATACCACATGTGATATCACACCGTAGCCTCCTGGGAGACTTTACAACATGCAAGAAGCTCAAACTGTGCAATAATACAGAACCTGACACACCTCAGAGCAGCCTTGGCTTCCGGCTGTAGACACAGATATTCAGGCTTGCAGGAGTGGCTGTTACATCCATTTATAAACTGATTACATCATGCTGACACCAAAATGTTTAGGATAATTTGCTTGATTCCTGTAAGGAAGTAATTTTACTCACTTGCTCCTGTCTGATGTTGAAGGTTTTCTTAACCCACACACAGGAATCAACTGGACATAGCAAATCTGATGGAAAGAAAATTTTCCCAAAATACTGGCTAGGGAGTTCCAGCCACACCAACAGATCTCTCACAAATTCCTCTCTGTGGCTCTGGAAAGAGATATTTGCTTAGACTGAAGGCAAACATGGGCAAAATTCCACTCTATGGTCCAAAGCATAATTTTTTGAGAATTTGCATGAGATGAAAGTTTGCTGTGCTTTTAGGGAAAGAAAAATGTCAACTGCTTGACTAAAAAAATGATCTCTTTGCAGCAAACACTCATTGCTTTCTTTTTCTATATACAGGAAAATTAATCTCCTTTATACACAAGAAAGGGCATTAAGAAAATGTATTTTTTCATTTCTCTGAAGGTGTAAGTTCCCCATGGAAAACAGTTTTTTTTATGTTCTCAATATCTTGGAACTAATTTTTTTCTCAGTTGGTAGCTTGTGGCCATATTAACCCCATTAAAATGTCTTGTTCTGCTCCAGATTGACACTGGGATACCTCTGAGAGACAAAGACTAGTCCCTGCACCTGGGATTAGTTCCATTTACCCTGTGCAGCAACAAAAGCTCTTGCTTCTTGGGAAGGCAGGAGTCAGTCTTCTGATTTGCTATGAAGTTATTAATGTTGCTTGATATTTGCTGTGACAGCTACTCTGTACCCTCTTTAATCATCTTCATCATGGTTCACAGCTCTTTTTTCCCTTCATTTCACTTTTGCCTACGCTTCTTAGGGAAAATTGCAACATACAACTTGATAAATCTTTCAGCCTTCCATGTATTTTGCCCCTTTGTCTTAACTTTCAAAAAATGTTTCACATTTTTTCCTAGTCTTCAATAAGAGAACAAAGAAATATTCCAGATGAAATACTACTGAAATACTATTTTTAAAACATTCTGACTTTCATGGGAGAAAATTAGTGTGTAGCTCATGTCCACTCAACAAGAAATTTGGTTATGCATTAAAAGAGCTCCTTCAATCCCTTGAGAAAACTTTTAAAAATTGTATTATGAACATTAGTTGCCTGTCTTTATTGTATTTATCTGCCTTTCCTTTGAAGTTAATGGTACTACTTAGAGGAGCAACCTCTGCTACACAACAGCTACCTCCTCTCATGATACTTTTTTGCTCCATTTCCCACTTTGTCCCCTTTATTCCATTTCCCAGGACTCACTGTTCCCTGTGGAGCTGTGGCTGTGTCTGCCTTGTCTGCTGCCAGTCAGGCTCCCACGTCTGCCTGCCAGGGTGCAATGCAGGACTACGGATTCTCTGAGGAATGTCACTGCCATTCAGAGCTCCCCCAACAGCCCTGCTCCCTCAGCTGCTGCCAGAACAGCAGCATAACCTGGTTTGGAGCTCCATGGTCCCGTCTGGAGATTGAAGAAACCTGCACCAGTTTGGGGGATTCATGAAAAAAAATTAACCAAAGAACACCCCACTCTAAAAATAAAATTCAACAAAAACAGGAAGAGAAAGTATCCTCTAATTACCTGTCAGGCATGTGGAAAATACTATTGTACTTAAAGTTTTACAAACAGAAGGCCCTGACTTCAGATTCTTGGGATCAAAATCCTGTTTCTCTCAGTCACGTTAAATGCATTCTTTTCATGTCAGTAGATTGTATCCATCACAGAAAAGAAACGTCTCTTGGTGTCTGGTGGTTTCAAAGTCAGATGATTGTGATCAAAGTTCAGCATGTCAGTGCCTTACAGGGAAAATCCATTTAGAAATATAAAGGGGGAAGCACGAGCAGAGCTGCTCCACCTTGATTTCCAGCTAGGATCTGTCTAGGAACTGAAAACATGCAAGTGTGGCCTTTTCCTTGTTTTTCATGGACTCTAATATTCATGAGAAAATCTCAAGGTGGCTGCTTGCCCCACACGGATACCCTTTATGTTTCTGCTCAGAGGAAAACAGCATTTGGCATTTAGAGTGAAAATGCAGAGCTTTTATAAGGTGACTTCCTCTCTTTCAGTAAAATCTCCATGTCCAGCTTTACCTGCTGCACATGACACCAGTCTCCAGTTCAGCTGCTGCAACATCAAAACCCCCCCGAGACCCTGCAATCTCCCAAACACCGCTCTGTATCACAGCATCTGACTCTTTCTAATTAATTTTCTTTGTTGTATGGAGAGCATCCAGGAGCTAATTGTTCTGATGAGACAGATAAAACATCAAAGGATGTTTTAAAATGAGTTTTAAAACGTGGCACACTGACAGTGCTGCAGCCTGAAGCCCAGCAGCATTCAGCCAGCCTGTGCCAGGAAAAGCTGATCCTTGGGGCCTCGTTGGGTATTAGAGCCCTGCCTCAGCAGCTCATCCTTGCAGGGCAGTGAGAGCTTGGTCTGCACTTTGGTCTCCATAGTTCTGCCTCCTTAGCTCAGGCTGCTGACAGGAATGCAAGTTCTCTCAGTGGAAGGCAAAGGGGTCACATGTGAAGGGATAGAAAATGATCCCCTGATCTTGTACCTTCCCCCTCTAAATTCCATTCCTCTGTCTCTTGCTCGCTCTCACTAATTTCAAATAAGTCCAAAGTGGCCATCAGACAGTAATGAGTTTTAGCAAATGGCAGGGTGGATGGATTTGAACTCCTAATCCAAGAATTAAAAAGCTCCTATATGGAGTTGTTTGTGCATTTGGAGTTTGTCTGTGTCTCACTAAGAGCACAGCAGATAGCTCTGATTTCTGATTAGGCCCTTCCACTTCACAAAAATATCTACCTCAGCCAGAAACAAGAGGCACTCAAGCCCCACTACCTGTTGCTTAAGTTTTCTCTCTAGCCTTACAGAACAAGAAAGGAATGTAGGCATCCATAAGCCCAATTCAAGTCACTATAATTTTTTTCCCCTTAAAAATATTGCTCACAAGATGTACAATAGAAAATGTAACAAAATTAAAAGCAAAGGAGAGTGAGAGATTAAGGCAGTACTTAGGCACATATTCATTGGGCTTCAAGTGACTTCCACAGACGCACAAGGGCTGTCATGAACAGGACTCCTCTCTGAAATAAGGTCTAGGAAAAGAGAAAAGTGGACAGAAAACAAAGAAAACATGGGAAACTTTTTAAACTCTGTTTTAGACTATCTGAAAAGAATCAGAGGCAGAGAAGAAAAATGTCTGAGAGAAACACAGGAAACAGGTAAGAAATAAACAGGGCTCAAGATGCTAGAAAAGAAAAAGCAAGGTCACAGTGGCATGTGTAGAGATGCAAACAGAAGATGAAGCTCTGTGGGGAAAGCTGCTGGAAACCACAACACAGACAAGACAAAGCAGCCTGGCACAAAAGAGGAGCCCTCATGCTCTGCAAAGCAACATGTTCCTTCCCAATCTCCTGTGCACCCAACACTGAGGGACTAATTTCAGTTCCCAACTTTTGCAGAGAGGCAGAAAATCGTATGCAAAATGACTTTGTGCCCTGTAGAATTACGAGCAAGTATCAAGACAAAACTTTCTCCTGTCCCTGACTGTCAGCATTTTTCTGGGATGGAGGTCCATGGTACTATAATTACAAAACTTGTTGATAGGGGTACAAAGGAAGCTCTTGGAGGTCAAACATCACCCTTGGAAATGGAGCGACAAGTTTACCAGACTAACAGTGTTGTTTTCCGTGTTTGACCTTAAACAAAACATGAAGCTTGCAGGGCAAAAGAAAAGCAGAGCTATAAACATGAACTGAAACAAGTTTTTCAAAGTTCTGTTTAAAATACAAACACGAAAAGTTTGTATTTTAACAGAAAATACATATAAACAGAAAAAAAGCCATCCAAACCTAAAATCTGCCATTAGAATTACAATTGGGGATGTATTCAGAAAAGATATATTGCCTATCACTTAGTATTTCTATTATTCAGGCCAAGTAACTGAAATGATCAGCCAGTCCAGCCTGGCTGGAAAAGCTATTTTCCTATGTTAGAGCTCAGATTTTATTTTATGTTATTTTCAGTAGTGTTGATGGAATGAGATGAAGAGATTAGGTCTCACCTGTACTGCAATAAAGGTCTGTGGACAGAATTTATCTCCAGATCAGAGCTCAGGGCCAGACCTGGAGGCACGATGTGCAGTGAGCACAGTGACTTTGGTGGCCATCACCACAAATGCCAGCAGCACACCCAGCACCTCTCAGCATTTGGCCTTATGCACAGAGGTCTGAAATTAAATTCTGGTCAGATGGTTCTCTCCCAAGGATAGATGGAGTTTCATTGAAAACATTGTCATATGCTGTGTGAGATTATACTCTTAGCATGTCCTGTTACCCTGGTGGTTAGAATCCTTTGCAGTGAGGCAAACGTCGCCTACCTGAAATAAAAATACCTGAGAGATGCAAACTGAACCAATATGAGGGAAAATAGGTATTTGCAAGGAGTTCTTGAAAACAAGATTTTCTGTCCTGTTTTGATTATGTTTTTCCCTTCCAAATGGGGACAAAATTCCTAATTTTCCTCATTTTTTCCCTTCACCTGAAATTTTCAAAACTTTTCAATTCAATGTTGACTCAATAGTGTAACTTTCAACATACATTTCAAAGCACATTTCAAAAAATCAAAGGTCATTGCCAAATAAAACTTAAGAAAACTTTGTAAAAGTTTTTCAAAGCTTCCTATTGGAAATAATGACACTTCAGCATAATTGACACAGCGCTAGATTTCGTGAAGTCAAAACGGAAAGATGTTTTTGAAGTGAGTTTGGAAGTTGGCTGTAATATTCTCTCAAAATTTGAAATAACTAAAAATACAGTGATCTTTTGATGACATGTCCCAGTTAGCCTGGTAACGACATGAGACATTCCTCAGGATTTCCCTTGCAGAAAGAAGAGCTTCCTGCCAAAAGCTGAGCTCAGGATTGTCATCTCCACGTCCCTGTGAGATGAGGGGATTTGCCCAAGGCCATGGTGAAAGACCTGAAGGTTGGTATACCTAGGTAGGTAAGATTCTAATCTTGCAATTAGACCATAGTTTTTCTCCATGGGAAGCAGTGGAAAAGAGAAACACCTAGTTGTCCACATAGTTTAGAAGGAACCTGAAAGTCTCACTATGATGACAGCAGTTTCTTCTGGGAACACTGCATGAAACTGCAGTATTGCCAAAAACATATCGTCACATGATGGGGGTAACGTCCCTGTTTCAGAGACTTTGCAGCTTGGAATTTGGACATGCTAAATGGAGTAATTTGCCTTATGACCATGAGGCAGACCAGAGGGGCCAGAATGGCAGACAGGACTAGTTGCTGGCCTGGTTTTTGTTGTTTACCCATTTCCAACACAAATTTACTTACATACTACCACCCTGTTGGTTACAAAGGCTGCAAGTATTGTTTGGCTCTTTTTCCCTTTTCAAACCTGGAAATGTATTCCACAACTATGTCCTCCCAGCCCTACTCTGCAGCATTCTGTTTATATGATAATGGTGAGATAGCACTTTCTTTTCACAAGGTAGAAGCCAGGTTTCTTTTCCATTCATCCATTATAGAGCAAGAATAAGAGAATGAATACTCTCATATCCATTATAGATATCAAGAGACTGAATCTACCTTTTTATTCCAAGAGCTAGAGATGACTACATAGCTCATGAATTACAAAGTAATTTTGAGACACAACAGCAGCAGAAACAGTAGTAGCGTTTGGCACAATGTACCGCACAGATGTGGTACCCAGAGATTGAAAACGAAAGGGAATTTCTGTCTATTTACCCATCCATCTCGTTACTGTGTGGCTTTTACTTCCAACGTGGGAAAATAAAATCTTTTGCATGCTGTTTTTTCCATGCATACTCCAGTTAAATGCTGTTGATTTATGAAGCCTATATCAGTGGCATAAAATATAAGTATGTCACAGAATTTGAAGAGGTATGTTCAGACAAATATGCTGGAATACCTGAATCTGTGAAATAAGATGCATAGTAAAAAAATAATAAATACATTGTTACCATAAATTAAAGCTGCAAAGATTTTTTTTCTTACTTGCTGGCAAAAGGAGCTATCTCTCCAGTGTCAAGATTGAACTGCAGGGCACTAATAAAACATGACACAAATAACAAATAAATTTCCTCTGTATTGAATGGCTTGAGATTTATTGAGGTCTCTTATACCAAGATCTATTGGGAGTTGTATAATCCAACGTATAAAATTTATAGCTAGGAGATAAAATGTGGATAAAATAACCATTGCCTTACAATATTATTTCAACTCTTGCATCTAATTTGAATATTGTTTTAGACAAAACATGAAGTTTTGGTGGGAAAAGGCATTTCCACTGAGTGAAAGTCATGACAGTACTTTGAAACTGAATTATGAAGAGAGAGTACATCAAGTTTTCCTGACATTTTACAAGCACATAGATTTACATATAAACTATGTAACTTAAAGATCAGCTCTCTTTAAGTTACATAGGGGTTTTAGTCATTCGTACACATGTATTTTTTTTCCAGTTTTCAACAGATTTCTACTCCTTTTAACACATAGTTTAGGCATCCTATTTTGACTAATTTAAACTGCATGGAGCAGATCCTCAGCTGGAGACAGAGCTCAGTGTTGCACTGATTTATGCCATCTTAAAATCTGGCCAAGTTCAGCTCTGAAAATAAATTCCAACTAACCTGACTGCATGGATACAAGTGTGAGTACAGACTGTAGCTATGATTCTGTTTTCATTCATGGAAGTATCAGTTCAGAGATAAAGCAATGACTTCCATGTTGGCTTGAATGTAAGCCAGCAGGAGGAAAAAACAATTCATTTTTTGGACCTAATCTTACCTCTGCTTGGTTCTGTGTTGGTGAAACTGCACTGACATAAAACTGTGATCACTCCCTATTTATACACAGAAACAGCAATGACTTCACATTTTATTCTACTGTTCCATTTTGCAGAATTTGCCATGGTGGATGTCACATTTTTCAAAACTCCATTAATCTTGATACTGTCAATTTAACTGAAAAATAAACTGCCCTTTTTTCAATAAGCATAACATAATTTTTCAAGAAAATTCCCATATGAAAAATTTGTATATGGGAGATTGCTACCAACAAACCTGAGTATTTTACTAATAATATTTTTCAGGAAAGAAGAAAGGAAAGACCCTTCTTTCCTGTAAATTTAAAGTGTGTCTCTCTATTCTCTGATTTGCAATTATTTTCTTTCAAAGAGATCCTGAAAAATGCTGTCACCCACTGAAGAGGCCAATCTTCCTCTGCAACATAATTTTTGTTAAAGGGTCCCACATTAAGTTAAGCGGTGCACTGGAAATCCAGACCTTCCCTGGAAGCCCAAAGAAGCTGGACAGTTGCAGCGATGGTGCAACCTCCCTCTGCGCCATTAGAGCACCATTTAAACACAGTTTTAGTGTCAATTTCCAGGAAGTGAGAAGCAGAGAAAACTGCCTCAAGTTGTGACAGGGGAGGTGGAGTTTGGCTATCAGGAAAAGTTTTTTCATGGAAAGAGTTGTCTCGCACTGGAACAAGCTGCCCTGGGAAGTAGCGGAATCACCATCCCTGGAGGTATTTAAAAGATGTGTAGATGTGGCACTAGGGGACACGGTTTAGTGGTGGACTCAGCAGTGCTGGGCTGATGGTTGGACATGATTATTTTAGAGGTCTTTTCCAACCTAAATGATTCTATTATTCTCTTCTGTCCAGATGGGTTAACAGCATCAAATAGCTGTTTGCCTAGATATTTATTTATCAGAAAGTTGACACCTACTCTAGATTATTTAGCAAAGAACTACCAGCAGCTGTCAGAGGTAATGGTGTGTTTAGTGTTTACTTTGAAAACAGATGCAATCGTTGACTTTGAGGTGAAAGGCTCAGCAACTTCCTCCTAAGAATTCTCAGCCCTTTTGATTACAAGGAAAATATCAAAGTGAGTTTCTTTACAGAAACTGTCCCAGAGATTTAATGGCTAATGCTTTCTCTGATTTTATTTTACTACTCTAACCTTTCTCCTCTTATAGGCTTAGGGAACCTGCCCTTCTGAAGGCTATAAATTAGTATAAAAATCTGCTTTATGCACGTAGATCCAAGCACTTATTTTTAGTTTGTGAGATCGTGGGTTGCTTAGCAGACACTTGATTCCATATCTGTTAAAACAGTGGATTGAAAAGTTCAAACTCAATTCTGTTTTTCTTCCCCAAAGAAGCATGTGTGGAATGTAGGCAATTCTAACCCAGCCACGCACATCAAACCATCCCCGAAGTCATGTCCTCTGGTGGGGTCAGAGGTGCAGTCCTTTTTGCCTTTTAGGTTTTTGGTAACAATCTAATGTAATATGGCAATATTCATCTTTCAAAGATATCTGACAAAGATATTGACCTTATCTGTTTGGTGCCTGATTTATCTGTTTAATATTTGCCCCACGTGCAGAACAGTGCAAGGACAATTTGGCAAATAATCTGCCACAAAATCAACCCTCCCCTTCTGGATTAAATACCCACAGTACGGGGGAATGGTTTGCCTTCAATATTCCCTGGGAATGGTCAGCCCAGAGTATTCCCTGGGAATGGTTCAAATAGTAACCACGTGTTAGCAGTAAGCTTTTCTACCTCAAGGGCAAAAATTTCAGCTAGGACAAAGGCTAGACCATGACAGTTAATGGATGTGAATGGTTTTGGCAACTGGGATGCCTCCTGTCATTCCGTGTGTGAGTGCATTTTGCTCCTCTATTTTGTTTTGCCTTTTAATTTATCAGTCTCTAAAGTGGGTTTGGTACTTATACTTACCTGACCATAAGGAGTGGTGTTTAGACCTAATGAATACAGGCTTTTTGAACTCCCTGGATGAAAGAAACTACATAAGTGCAAATTATCCTCTTGTCTGCCCTCTCTGAAGTCTAACCTACTTTGATGTGATTGTGATCTATGTCACTTGTAGTGTGCATTATAGGAGGGGTTATCACAGCAATGAATGTAACTATAAAGCTTTGAATAACACCAAGTAACTCATGAATGTCTAAGTTCAAACGCAGGATGGAAATTATTATTTTAGGCATAGTACCAGCCTTTGGTTAAAGTATCTTTAATTTTTAAATTACTTGCTCTCCATTTACAGCTTTCATATCTTCCTTGGCTCATTAGAGGCCGGACCCTCACACTGGAATAGATTATCAGTACTTTGCTGACACCAATAGAACCTTTGTGATTTGTACTTCGCTGGAACCTGGGCCAATGAGGGGTACCCAAAACACACAGCCTGGGGCTGTGCTCCATTGAGTTGGTCAGGAAAAGTGATGTGAACAAAAGCTTCCAAATATGAAAGAAGAAATTTTTAAATTTTATACTCTTACACTTATAGGGTAACTGTATAAGTTAATTAAACCTCTCTCAATTTGTACCACCATTCACTTTTGACCTTTGCACTAGGAATGCCTTGAGGAACTGTTAGTAATTCCTTATAAATATATTAATATAAATATTATAAATCTAAATATTTGAGAAATAATTCCCATAATTTTTCCTCTGCAGCTGACCCCATATAAGCCAGTAATGCAAGCAGGTGAGCTTGTCTACTCACATATATGACTGTCTCAATTCCCTTGCTGCACTCTGTTCAGTTAGTGCTGAAACCACATTCCTGTGGGCTCCTCTCAGCAGGAAAAATATTGATTTCTGTTGAAGGGTTTCTACTAGGAGAAAACAAAACAAAAGCTTCCATTTTTCTAGTCCTACAGTGAAATTTTAATGGGTAACAGAATTTCCAGCAGAGGAAAAGGAAGGAAAAAAGAGGGAAGAAAAGAGGAAGAAGCTAAAACATTCAGAAAATTTACGGGATGCACAAAGAGAAGGACGGATATCAGAAAAATCTATCAGAAAGGTAATTTTTCAGTTTCACCTCTCCTAGAAGTTCATTGGCTTGGAAGAACTGAGGTCCCAGCAAACTACTACCATAGATCTCTCACAGGCAATGTGCAGGAAATTTTGGTTTTTAAAATCTCCAAAACTTTGATTCAAACTCCCCAAATTCCTTCATGAGTACATAGCATCCCTACCTGCCCCTTCCCACACAGTGAATACTACATGCAGGAATGCAGGAAGCAAGAGGAGGAGAATAGCAGCTGGAGCTAGAAGACCAAACCCCATTCAGCAGCTCAGCTGGCTGTTCCTTCTCACTCCTGGTTTCCAAGCAGTAGTTGATTCACTAAGACCATTCTGTCTTGTAATTGTTTTTCAAAATAGGTTCTCAAAAATTCTTCCCTTGATGGAAATCATGGGAAGGCAAAATATACCTACAGATTCATGCATTTTTTCCTATTTGCTGCTCTTTGTTTCCAACTAACCTCCCTCCACCTTCATTTTAAACAGGAAGGACTTGCACTTCATCCCTGTAGAGTCAATGGCAAAACCATAACTGGTTTCAGTGGAACAAATGCTTTCAGTTGTAACAAAATGCTGATGATACTTACTATTTCACTAAACTGTTGCATTTCATCCACCTTATGAAGCGTTTCCTCCCTATCTTTTGTTGCTCTGAATGGCTAATTTAATCGGTTTAATATATAATTAAGCACATTCTGAAACACATAAATTATTTCCCTTGATATTCCTACATTTCAGACTGATTATTTCATTGCCAAAACATTTTTATGCCATTGAGTCTTTTTGTATTATCATTACATTTCGCCTTAGCTTGTGTAAAAAGCACAGCACACCTCATTTTAGGAAAAATAAGACTCAGCCAATGATAAGAACATTTTTTTTATTGTTTGAGGAGATGAAGGATAATTTTCCAGCATGGTCTCAGTTTTGATTACAATAAGAGCATTTCAAGTGTTCAGCCCTTTGGTTTCAATGTGTGTTCTAAGGATTGCACTTTGCAGGTGCAGACACTGACATACCTGTTTTCTGAAGTGAATTAATAAAAAAGCACCCTTTTTTGGAAGTAGTCCAGATAAGAATGAAGGAGTCTAAAGCCCAGACAACACTTTTGCCACCTTCACTGATACCCATTCTCAGGATTTGTAAGCAGAGGCTGGTGGTGTCACAACAGGTAACAGACACGAGGCTTTTCTTCAAGAAGCACAATTCAGTGAGTGGGGTTTTTCATAACCTCTCCTACTCCTGGCCACTTCGCTCTAGGCTATCAGAATATTTAGCCTAATTTATACATCTGTAAGAGCCATCCTACCACAAGCAGTGACACAAATGTCCTTGAACAGTGCCCGTTCTGCAGGGAACTGCAGCATTTGATGCTTCTGAAAATCAGACCACTTGTTCTGATACCTAGAGGCAGAAGGAGGAGTTCTGCATATGTAAGACCTTGACTGTGACTCACTGTTTCCTCACCTTCTGCAATGCCACACGGGGATGCAATTAAAGCCCAGTACTGTTGGTTTGTATTTTTTTCTAAAGGTGATTTGATGAGTCTAAACCCTTTCTAGATAAAGCGATAACATTTGCTTCATCAGACCATGAGCATATTTTGCATCTCTGCTAGCTGGCTATTAATTGTGCTAACCATTTTGTTTGATATTAGGGCAAAAAGGCACTCCTCCTGATATGCCATTTAGGTTAAATGCATTCTCCTTCTGTTCAACTTGTCTGATACTGTAATGTTAAGCCAAGAACTTATCTAAGTAAAAAGATTAAACATATCTCTGAGGAATGCACAAGATCATTACAGTTGAATCATGAGGTTAAAGTGTTGCACTGAGGTTGCAAAATATCAGATAAAGAAGAGATTGAAAGGATAAATCCTGACTCATTTAGCATAGTTGCCCTATTCCACCTGCTAATGAAATTGGTATGCAAAGTGCATTGAAAAAGGGCTCTGCATGTTAGATGTTTCAGTACAAGTTACACTGCATTCTGCTATGGAAAATGATGGCTTATTGTAATCATTCTTAAGGCTTGTTTTTCACTTGGGATCAGAGGAATGTGATTCAAACATAAAGAGAGTTGCCAATAATTCATTCTCAAAGAGCCCTATAAAGATATGTGGCCAATACTGTGGCCTCTTTCAGGAAAAATAATGGTCAGACATTTTGCATGAAATTATCATTTCATTAATGTACCGATCGTTCCAAATGCTTTCAGACTTAAGTATGAATTAAACAGTATCATATTCATCTTAGAGCTGTAGATGCAAGCCTCATCACCTGCCATACCATTACATTTTATTCCCCTCTGGAAACAGACTCGTGCTTTTAATATTTGAGCATTAGGAGGCCAGTGAAGAAAAGCACTTCATCACGTAGCAGGTCCAGGGTGGGCAAGACCTAACCCTCTTCACTGGTGGGTACTTCAAATAAAGCAGACCAATTTTAAAACAATTAAGAAGACATTGTAAGGCGAGACTGCACCAAAGAGTAATTATACTGCACTGTTACTGGATAATATTGGGGAAACAGGGATGTTTTCCAGACTTTCCCAGCAAGTTTGCATGCATAAGGTAAATGTATTATAACTTTAAGGCAATGCATTCTGCACATGGGGAATATAGCCTGACATTACCTTAAAACTTAGGATGGTATTTTTTTAGTCAGTCAGAAAAGAGGGTTCACTGCCACATTTTGCATTATGCAAGTCATATATGACAATACTTATGTCTTAAACTGCCAGAGGCATCCAAAGGTAGGGTTTTAAAAAGATGTCAGGCTGAAGGAGTATTGAAAAATGATCACCAAAATAGTATAATTTAGACTTTAAGTATGTGCCTTAAGTGCTATCCAAATGAAATTCCCATGACCTCATG
Source organism: Zonotrichia leucophrys gambelii (assembly GCF_028769735.1). Lineage (NCBI taxonomy): Eukaryota > Metazoa > Chordata > Aves > Passeriformes > Passerellidae > Zonotrichia > Zonotrichia leucophrys. The sequence continues at coordinate 99,012,912 of NC_088169.1, forward strand.
GCTGTGACCTTTGAATCTCTTAGAAGGGGATGAAGATTTCAGTGAACTGTTGATAGTTGTGTTAGAATTGTCAGTAAGGTCATATGAAAACTTTTGTATTTTGTATGAAGGCTGATCTGATCTCATCATGCAGCTCTGCTGAATCTGTGGTTTCCTAATTTATGTGCTATAACAGGCTCTAACCACAGCCAAGGTGGGCAGGAGCCTAAATTCTACACCCACTTCTGCCACAGGTTAGTACTTATAGTGCTAAACACTGAAAATCAAGTCGTTCCCCAGACAGGAAGACTAATGAGCCTCATTTCCTGTAAATTTATGGCTCGTGGCTAATTGGATTTGGCTGTAGGGAAGATGAAAGAGCCACCTGAAGTTTTCCTTGCAGCTGTAGCTTCTCTGCAGGCTTTTTCCTGAGTGGATGGATTTTTGGATGTCTATTAAGGATTGAACACTTTCTGCTTCCTCTTTCTCACTTGTCAAAGGCACACTTTTTTCCTGTGCTCACACACCTACTTTCACATAACTAATTGTTGTAATTATGTTCCTATAGTCTACTCACATCAAATTTGATTATAATTGGACTGTAGGTCAGAATATCCTAAAGCACACTTGATCCAAGCTCAGAAATCTTGCTTCTATAAAAAAGATAGCTTTTGGAGGCCAATTGAGGTCTACAGAATAAACTCATTGTCCTAGGCCATAGCCAAGATGTCACAAGCTCAGAAAAAAATGCAAGGGAAAGTCAGGCAAGTAGCACTGGAATCACAATCACTAGAATCAGGACACAAATTTGCAGCATTCAGCAGAGCTGTAGAGCTTGGTGTAGAGATTTCTGCCTGAAAATGTGGCAGTTTCTCAACATTCATAACCAGCATTCTTCACTTGGGCTCAGGTTCTGTCTTATTGTTCTGTTTATTTCCTAGGGAATGTTTTCATTAAGTAGAAATCACCATTATTTCCTCGAAACTAGAAGACTGGCAAGAGGCCATTCCCTTCACCTCATACCAACCAGGAACTCTGAGACAGATGCTGCCATGGCTTTTCAGAGAGGTTACACAGAAGGCAACAGGAGAAAAGATCTTCCTTTCTCTTCTGCTTCTCTAGCTCTCCAAAACTTACACCTCTCTAGCTGACTCCTGAGCCATCCCCTCCTCTCTGCTTCCTCCCTCAGTGAATTAATTACCTTTCTCATGTCTTAGATTCCTTTTCTGCTAAAAGGAATGTGTTAGCCTAACCCAAACAACACCTGCACCCATCTATCCTGATGGGTACTAGAAATCTGCAGGGTGTGTTATTAGTTGAATTTTATGGGTGGGAAAATTATGATGGAGAAAATTTAAGTGACCTGGTCTGACAGAAAACATTGTTTGATGACCTCATATGAGCCTTACATGACAGCACACACTGAAACAGAAAGGTTTGTGCAAATCTTACTGTGCAAAATATAAGAGTTTGTCTCGGTTATAGAAAGGCAACACCAGCTTCTGATGGCAGGGCTGTTGTTTGCTTAAGAGGTTTCTCCAACTCTGATCCAAGCTCCCTGTTCCAAGTCCTTTAGCAATCTCTATTCACTGTGATCTGGGAAGTCCAGCACAACTTACAGCTAGCTGGCAGAATGCTTTGTGAGTGAGTCTTGAGCTCTGAGATTGCTGAAAATCTTCTAAGGGCTTTCATATCTGTGGGTGGATGAGGAAACGACAGCAGTGAGAGAGAGCAAAGGGACAGGAGGAGCATGAGATCCTCCAAAAAGTGTCTTTGATTGGAGATTTCAGAGTACAGGAAGAAAGAAAAGGTTTGTTTACTTCTGGAGGGTTTTTTTTCCCTAAAAATTTAGAGGTGAATCAAACAAGTACTTTCAGCCATTTTCACGGATGAAAACTCCCAACCAAAAATATCCATGAGAAAGGAAGAAATGAATAAATGCAAGCAAAAAATTCCTAAGCCAGCAAAACTCCCGAAACATCAGTTTAATGTGCTCCACATGTGAAATATTTATACGCATTTAAAACCAGATGAAATTTCACAGTGGTTGTCTTATGTAACCACAAGGTTGCATTAACAAGTCTGAAGGTGACAAAAGCATGAATGAATGTGGTAATCTCTTTATGCATGAAAGAAACAAGGCCAACAAAGGCTTAAGAAAAAAAAAGAAAAAATAACTTCACTTTATTTTGCTTTTCAGCCACCCAAGGCTGTGGACTATCTGGCTGTATATTTTTTACAGTGCTGGGATTGCATTAAATTCTGAAAATAAAACAGGGATTTGCCTCTCTGCATGTCGTAGCCATAATTTAAGGGGTAGAGAAGGAATGTTTTAACAGAGAAAATGAAAATATTATTTTATAAGCAGTATAGCTACAAGGCAACATGGGAAACTAAGCAATTAAAGTAGGAACTATGGATAGTTCCATAGAAAATAAAACACATCTAACATGAGAGTCACAGCAACTTAATGTGGGCTCATCTACTTGTTTAATGACTTAAATGTGTCTGTGTTTAAACATATACAAGCTGGAGAGACACAAGTGTATACAGACTGATTTAGAGAGGTCTGTACAGGCTTTGGTTATGCTCTTATTGCTATCATTGGGCCTTTAGAGAGAATCCTGTCCAAGATGCTTTCCTGTGTCTGCTCTTCACAATGATATGAAACAGGCCTGACCTTAGCCAAAGTTGAAGTGCATGTGATAATGTTTTTCATGGAAATTACATTTAGTAAGTGTTTGGCAAACAGGATCCATGGTGCTGCTTCCTGAGCCAGCCTCCTCTCCACTGAGCAAGCAGATCACATAACCCCTTCATGGCTCTTACTGACATGCACTGTGTCTCACATAAATGCATTCAGGCCTCAGCTTCCAGTACTCTATTTCCTACACCTGATTCTAAGCCTAAACCATGATTCACAGCCAAATGATGACACCCTGTCCTCTGTCTACATTGTCTTTTTCCTTTGGTGGCTTGCACTTCGCTTCATGATGATAAAGAGCAACCAGATCCTTCTTAGACTATCGTGTTAGTCTTTTAATCCTTTTAAGACAACTCCTCAGCCTTTCAGTGATCAAAACACTTTTCTTTTGTCTGTTTTATGTTCCCAGCTTCAGTTCAGTTCATCTTCTAGAATAAGAAACTCACTCCATTAGAGGCAGCTCTCTGTCAGTGCCTTGTGCCTTGAACAATGGCTCCAAAATTTTTCTTGCCTTCACTGCAAGCATCCTCCCAACACACCTCTGCATCACAGCTGCCTTCCTTGTGTTTGAAAAGCACTAGTCATCATCTTCACCTGTGAATTAATAACTACATGCAGATTTTCACTAAATTCCAGATGCCAATACCAGGATGACACAAGTACACGTCTACAACCCAAACAGCCATAATTTCACTTACTACAAAATGTTCTCTCAGACCATGATGCTCTGATACAGTGAAAAATAAGGAACATTAATCTGTATTATCCAGACCTATGATATGAAATATTCAACACATAATACCCATGTGTTATTAAAGGGAGTATTGTGAGGCTGCTTTGGATACCAAATTGGTCTCCAATTATAATTTTCTCTTCTATTTTTTTCACATCAGGGACCAGCAGGAAACCAATGAATGGCAGCTAAGCAATGAGAAGAATAAAAGCACTTGAAAGCAAAAATCATCAAGTCAATAATAATGCTGTTCCTATTATTGAGGGAAAACATAAGTGTTGTATAAATGAGCCTTATGCCTCTGTATGCCAGTCCATAAATATGTAGTTCTGAAGACAGAAATCAATATTAAGTAATTCACTGCAACAGATATAATTAGAGAACAATTCCTGAAATCCTTTCCCCCTCCCTCCTTCACAAAAATTTACATTCCTTCCTTACATATATGATTCTTGTCACACCAAAGAATTTTCATTGGAGAAAATACAAATCCTTAGAATTACAACAATGAAATATGCAAAAGAGAGAAGAAAGGAAGGTTCCTTTGCAATGTTGATCATGCTAATTGCTTTTGTAGCTAAAAGCTTGGTTGGGAATAATTCAAGGTATAATTATCAAGTTAGAAAGTGATGAGCATCCTGTAGGAACCTGGAAAAAGAGGAGGTAGAATCAAAGGATCCTGAAAACATAACTTAATACAAAAGAATATTGCAAATTTAAACATGAAAATGGATCAGCTTCCCTTCATTTGAAATGGGAAGTTTCCTGAATATGTCTTTAAAAGAGAAATAAACCCAACCATGACCAGCAGAACACTAGTATTTACAAATGAACACTGGATTTTAAGGAGAAAAATAATACCTAATGTATGCTAAAGGTCTAAGACATATATATACCTTGCTGAATCTGTTATGGGGATGCTCTGTATCAACTTGGAAAGACTTTGGATTAGATCCAATTTGTACTGAAGCAAAGGCAGACTCACAGAAAATATCAAGAGTTCAAGTGTCTGTACCTTTCCAATAATGTTAGCTAAGAAGGGGATTCAAAGAGATGCAAGAAATTCCATCCTGCAGTCATCCTTTTTCAAAAGGCACTGAAGATCTTTTCCCCTTTTTCTGGCAAGGATGAAAATATGTTATATTTTCAACCCACAACAAAATGATCATCATCCCCACTGGCCTAAGGCATGATTGAAGTTCTGGGGAATTTCTTGTTCTTTCTCCCCCTGCTAGAGTTCATCAGGTGGGTAATTCTCACTACTAAAAGTCAGAGCCACAGGTTGTCCTCTCAACACAGGTAGAAAGAATGAAAGCTGCACAACATGTAGGAAGGTTAGTGGCCTCCTCATTTATTTTGGGCTGTTTGGTGGATTGCCACTGAATCCCTGTTACCTAAAAATTGCCCACCAGCTTTCAGGATTTATGTTGTTTTTTCCCCCCCCAGTCCTCCATTTTAAATAAATAGTCTCTATAGCAACTGTTTTGCATCCTGCTGCATCTAAGGGATAGGGACAAAAAGGATGCAGTATATTTCAAGGAAATTTTAATTTCCAAAAGTCCTAAACACTTCTTAAACAGCATATGTACAATATATGTGTATAATTTGTATATACTAAAATTTCTGGAATTCACACAGATTCCTGTGACCTCCCAAAAAATGCCTTATTTGAGATTCCTGACAGGACCTGGCCCAGCAAGCATGGTGCACTGTGCTCCCATCCTCCACAAAGCTAAATCCCAGAGTTTGGTCCCAAAATAATCTGAGTGAATAGTCATGTTTGTCCTTCAAACTCCACTTTATCCAGGACCATGCTGGAAACAAGCACAAGCTTTTAGGCCAGGATGTCTCAGAGGTAAAGCATTATTTCTTTTCCAATGTGGTGGTATTGCACTGAAGTGTTTACCATTCATTTCCCACAATGAAGAACAAAGATAATGAACAATGACTTTGAAATTAATATGCAGTATCAATAAAGCAGTTGCTTAAAGTAAGCCATTCAAAATTATTCTGTTTCTAGTTTTTAACAAAGAAAAATACAGACTAAAGATTTCTCCTTTACAAAAGCACTCTTCTCCAAAACTGCCATTTTGCCTTCACCTTGGCAATGTTTACTTTTTAGCTGCAGCTCTGGAAAATTAATCAGTACATGCTTTTGCATTTTAGGCTAATTTAAATGAAAGCAATACTAGATTGCATTATACCTCCTTAAAATACTATTGTAAGAGACAGCCTGGGGAACCACTCCTCAGCTGCTTTAGAACAATGCACAATTCTGTTTAACTTCCCAAGCAGAGAAGAATGCTGGTTTATCATAACTGCTTGGAAGGTTGCCATGCCACAACCTAATTCTTTCCTTTATTATTGTAATTTCTTACTTCTGAAACTCAGAGGACGGATACCCAGTGGACTGGGGAGAATATTTTGTGTGATTCTGACACCTTTGAGAAAATCAAGCTATGCTGTTTTGCTTATCACTCATGGAACATGGAAAAGCTCAGGCAATGCATGCACACTCTAATAATTGTGCAGTGCCTTTGGATGCAAGCCTCTGTGATATATAGCTGTATAATGGGTGCTGAGAAGGTGCTTTGAGCAGAGAAATATGGTGTGTGCAGCTAAAACACCGTGTTTTGTGGGTCTGCAAGAGTATATGCTCTCCAAAAACCCATAAGGCATTTCCTTCAGTTTAACATTCATAATCACATACTTTAGAAGTAGTTCCAGGCACAAATTACATGCAGAGTTTATCTGTAGAGGTAACTGAAAAAGAGAATAATCTTCAGGATGAATAAGCATTGGTTATTTTTTACAATAAGGCAGATTTCCGGTGACTGAAATGTTTATTTGAATTTCAAAGATTAGAGAAGAGCAGTTGCTCCAGATGAAGCTAGTGATAAACTACCTTGTAATCTTAATTTCATGAAAATAAAAGATATGTTTCATAACATTTATGTAAGTTTGATTCATTCTGATGAGCAACACTGCAAGTATTTAGTTCCTGATGGAGAAATACACCCTAATTTCTATGGAGATACAGTACTGTAGAAAATATTTTGGCAATGTCAAGACTTGTTTCCATGGCCAGGCAGAAAAGCAAAGCCACAGAGGCTGGCCAGCATCACACCTGACCCACAGGATAAGGTGATTTTATCTCATGACAGCCAGAAGGGAATTAATTGACTATGACCCGATGGGAGAGGGGAAATGTGCTTAACAAACTCCTTACTGGACCAGGAAACCCAGACCCTCTCAAGAGTAGGTGTACTCTATTTTCAAGAGCACTAGCAATGGAAATTCCTGGCTGTGTTCAATAAGCTTTTGGATATTTTGTCCTCTAGATGACAGAGATTTTCATGTTAAGGAAAACAATACTGAAACAGATGAAAATATTTCTGCTTTTGGTGGAATGGAACATCTTCATTTAAAGAATTATTATTTTTTTTTTTTTACAGAGGCCTGATTCACTCTAGTATTTGAATACCAGAATGGTTTGGACTTCCAGGGGTTTGCTGTTCTTTAGCTTTTCAATAATATCAATGATGACAGTATAATACTGCAGATTTTGAGAAAAAAAAAGCAAACAAAAAAAAGAAAAAAACCCAAAACAAAACAAAACAAAAAAAAAACCAAAAAAGCCCCCCAAAAACCAAATGAATTAGGTTCTTTCTCTTTTCTTTTTTCTCTTAGATATACATTTGTCGCCATGAGTAACAAAGTCTACAGGAGAAGCCAGATCAGGCATTTCTTTCAATTTCAACTAAGAGAATAAAAAAAAAAAAGAAAGAAAGAAAGAAAGAAACTACCTTAAAAGTGGTGAGCACCATTGTTGCTGATGAAAAATCTTTTACCTTTAAAAAAGGCCACAATATCCTGTGATCTTCAGGATCTTTAAAGATCACCTGTGATCTTTACTCAGTCAAAATTCCTATGAAAGCCAATAGGAATTTTGCCTAATGAAAGAGAAAAAGCTTTTTCCCCAGAACATTAGTATTTTACAGAAATGTTTCAAAATCTACTGTTGAAATAAGGTCATCTAGAAACACTTCTGGAATAGTTGCACACTTTTCCATAATAGCATTGCAGCCAATATTTGTACAAAAAGTAGACATGAATCAAGCTAAAATTACCCTCAAGATGACTTTAAAATTCTGAAATCAATATTTAGTTTAGGAATTAATGAAGCTAAATTACTTAAATTAATTAATTAAACTTAATGGATTTAGCTTAAACTTTAGAAGAACTGTAAGAAAGGAATCTTTGGCAGGCGGAACTTGTCTTCTGTGTCTTTAGATTTCTACATAACTTGTCATGTAAAATCTCTCCAGGCTGCCTATGCTGTGACTAGGAAATACCTAATAGTTACAGAAAGAATTCAAAGAAAAGTGATTTGGTTTTTCTCCCCTCAGTGATTCTTTACATGACCTCCAGTAAACTCCTTAATTTCAGCCTATGTATTTGTTTACATAGGAAAAGTTACACCCCGAAAAATAATCGAACCTCACAAAAGGTGCTGAAAAATGTAATTATTATTTAAACATGCTCAGTGATCCGCAGGTGACGGAGTCAAAGTACAGTGTGACTGTTACACCTTAGATTGGTGCATGACCATGAAAATAAAACTCCATTTATTGTACACCAGATAAATCAGTCTGGGGAAAGAGGACACCTGTAGCTCAGATGCCCATCAGTCCCTGCAGCTGGGCTAAACAGGCCCATGTATGTGTGTGCACACATTCCAACACCCAGCTACACACTGCTACTCTGACTGTTCCCAAGTATTCTCATTTCACTGAGCAGGTTCCAGCAATCAGATGGATTAATGACATGTTGCTTCATAACACCAAGTCAAGTGTTCCTCCTCATGAAAAGATAAAGTAAAATAAACCACTCCACTAACAAGATTCATTAAGGAGGGAAGCAGCCTGATTCAACAGAGATGCAGCGCAGCGCACCTGCTGCACAGCCTGCCTACAGCTCCAGCTGCAGGAGGGGAGGAGGGAGAAATGCTGGATGTGATCCAGCACTGCCTGCCCCCACACACTGTGCTATCCCTTGGAGAACGTCCTAGGAGGCACAACAAATCCCTGGAAATAGACTGCATGCTAACTTTTGTTTCCTAAATTGCAAAAGGTCTTGCTGCCAAGGAAACATGAAGTTAACTAAGGCATTTTTCAGGCCTTCTGATGTTGTTATGTCTCACTTCCTCTCTCCTTCCCCAGCACAAGCTGCCAGAAAGAGCAAAAGCACAAACTTCATAAGCACCAAGCTAATGATCTGAGCCCAAAAACTGATTAGAATCCTCAGGTCAGTTTGGTGAACCCTGTTCAACCTTTCAGCAGCTCACAGACTCAACCTCCAGAACACCATCAGCTGCAAACCTCTTTTAGCCAATCTCCCATGACATCTTATTTTAGTATCTGCAGTGCATTACCACTGCATCTTTACACCTGTTAACCCCGCCCATACCTTTATCATGGTTATCACTAGTGACATAAAAAATATGGGAAATTGCTTCACAAAGCAGGCAGACACAAACAGGTGGCACAGTTATATTTTGTTGGTTTTGGTAAAGAAACAAATGCAAATTCCCTACAGGACTTACTATTTATATTTCCTTTCTGTTTGTCTTATGATGTGGCTATTTGCACTGTTTCTGTCACAGGTTGCAATAGAAGCAACTGAATGTCATGCTCCTACTGAAGCTGCAGAAGCTTTGATTTCTCTGAGCCTGGGATTGCATCTTCTTTTTGTATTCTCTGATCCTACTGATTTCAGTTCTGAGCTGATGCATCTCTAGATGTCATGACAAGCTTTATAGTGACAAAATTGTGAACAAAGTACTCAATGACAGGTAACCTATGTGCAACCAACGCCACAAGTATCGGTTACTTTTTCATACTCTGTTTCTCACAGCAGATTGCTCTGGTGGTACTTAGCAAACATCAGGGCTGGGATTGAAGAATATGAGTGGTTAATTGTGAAAATGGCAAGTCAAGAGATCCTAAAATAAAAAGGCTGGAAAGAGATCTCTCCAAGCCTGTGTGGCTGCTACAGCTAACACTGGCTATTCTGCCTCAGAGCACTTCAGGATAGAACAGATTTTGTTTCAGTGTGAGATGCTTGAAGTGTTCCTATAGGGTGCAGTCATTGCTGTTTCATGTGTTGGGGACTGAATCTGGGCTTCTTAATCACAAATTCGGTAATCTGAGCAGCACTCTACAATCATGTACTGAGTAAGAGAAAAAATTTTATGAATGCCCTGTGTGTTAAGACAGAGATCTTTATGTGGGACAAGATATAGAAATTATGGTTTCCCTCCCTAGCAAACTGGCAAGGCCAGTGCAGTGCTGACACAGGCATGCAGGGCACTAGTGGCCCTTGAGCAGGATGCTGCAGTGAGCAGCCACATCTTCAGACATTTGTGAGGAGGAAAGGAATTTGGCATGTATGAAGGGAGAAGCTGTTCCAGCCAGGAGGGACAGCGTGCAAAGCTGGGTGAGGAGACAAAGAAAGCAGTCAGATAGGAAGGGAAGAAAAACTAGTGTGCAAGTGAGGGGTGTAGAAGTGGCAAAGACAGGACAGAGGCAGCTGTAGCTGCAGCCCACTCTCTCTGAGCAGCCCAAGGGAATGTGTGACCAAACAAAGTTCCGAGGAACAGAGAGGGGAAGGATCTGTCACACAGAATACCTGCACACTGCTGGGACCCTGGAGCTGCACTGCTTCACTGGAAGTGCTACTTCTGCTCCAGCCCACACATCTGCATACTGTTGATGAAGATTTCTATTCTCTATGAAGTCATGGCAGGCCTCAGCATTCATAACACCGGGCCTGAACCCGCGCCCTTTTAAGCCGAGCTGTCAGGAGGGGGCTGCAGTAATGCGAACCAGAGCCGACATGGAAGTGACAGGGCACAATGGCCCCATTATCCAGAGTGCCTGCACTTGTCCCACACCGGGGGAAAATCCCCTGAACGATGTCAAGACCTTTTAAATGTCAGGCTTTCCCAGCTCTGGGCACTTGTGCCTTAAAGCTCCTAAAAGAGCAGCAGGATCTGGACTGCAAAGAGTCACTGCAGGCTGTTTACAGAGGAAAGCCAGCAGGGGCCAACAAAAAGAAGAAAAATGTGCCTGAGAAAAGAGATTTTTGTATCAATCTGTGAGATTTTGCCTGGTAATTAACTCAGAAAACATGGAATTGTTGAAAACAGTTGATCTGAAGCTTCCTTGGGAGAGGGGGAACAGATTGGAAGTAGTGGTGCTGAGGAGTATTTATTAACAAGTCTCTTTTAAATTGAAGGGCAAATAGCCAATGAGATCTGACTTGTGAATTTAATAAGGTTTTGTCAGCATATGGTACCACTCAGGGGACATGAAAAAGACATTTTTGTTACATATGTACGTGTGACTGGCAAGGAAGCTGCAATGAGAAGACTGAAGCAAAAATAGATGTTTCTTGTAAATATATTTGAGCATAGGAAATGAAACAACAAAGAATCTGTCCAAACATCCATTAGTGAAAATACTAATTCTTGAGAATTTTGAGCTACACAACTTGCAATGTGAACACTCTGAACTCCCTGTAGAAGAAATAGGAACATGCAAACTAGCAAACAATAAATGAATAGAACCCTTTTTCTTTTTTTTTTTTTTTTATAAGTCACTTGTGCAAAATATTATTAACTGTGGGTCAAGACTTTGGGGAAAAATAATAATTTATAATAAAATGATTTACTATGTATGGACTCATGCAATGTCCATGCTCCAAAACTCCTGCAGACTTCACAGGGTGCCCACCCCCAAACTGTCGGATGCTTTTTGTTCTGCAATCCACAATTGTAAATTTTAAAAACTTACCTGGCAGTCACAGAAAACTCATGAACTCCAAATAGATAAGAAAGATGTCCCACGTGAACTTGGAAATATTACTAGCATTCCCATTCTACCCTTGGAAAAATTTCAATGGGCTTTGACTCAAGCCTTTGAACATGGGGATAGTATCAAGAAGAACAGAAATTTTCAGCAAATCAGTTCTTTTACACTAATTTCCTAGGAGAATATGATACTTCCAGAGTACTAGGAGATCCTTGTGCTAAGTATTTCACTTTTGGTAACAATAGTAAATTCTTTGAAAGTAAAGAACCTTTTATTTGCTATCCATCTCATGCTGTGGACACTTACACTCACTTGGCAGAGTATGGGACTGTTTTAATAGCAGCATTCTTCCCAGGTGAGCTAGATATTGGCAAAAGTAGTGCAATGTTTGGGCAATCTTCCAACAGATACTGTATTTCTCTATTAACAATCCAAAAGTGTCACATGTAAACCCATGACACCTACAGGTAAAATGATGCACTATTTTGTGCTGACACATGTGCTCCTTCTACCTGGTGTGAACTCACATGGAACCAGATGGGATTCAAACTTCCCTGGCTCTGTTGAATGAGGATACCTACGTCACATGGGAGAAAAATGATAAAAATTTTAAGTTGAACATGGTACCATTCTTTCACAGCCTGATACCTTTTAATTTTGAATCAAAGATGGAAAGGTAAAGGGAAGGGAAGCTAGAAGCTGTATCTGAAGCAAGCTCTGCTGGTCTGATGGCTTTTTGCCTTCCAAAAGCAGCCATGCTGTTTGACCAAAAATTCAGCCCACATAAAATCACAGCACCAAAAGAAAAGCCTCATGAATTACTGTTCACAAAACATGCCTATTACAATCATGTTTTAAAGTACTCAGATCATTCTTAAAGACTAAGAAAAGGAAAGAAAGGGGGAAAAAAAGGAAAAAATAAAATAAATGTCAGAAGAATATCTTTAAGTAGTCCTGCACCCAACAGAGACTATTCAAGAATTCTCTTTAGATTTTTTTAGAGGTGCTGAGTAATTCTTACAAATTCATTTGCACTGCCTGATTTATATTTTATTATTTGCTTCTCTTTAATAAAATTTGGATGTAATTCAGAGTCTGATGTGACTGCTGGTAACCTTTGCCTTATGGTCCCTTCTCTTCTTCTTACATTTGATCTCTTCCTTTAGCAAAGGTGCTACATTTGATGATCAAATATCTGAGTAGGGTGACTATCCATTATTTTACAGCTTTGCAGGCTGGCATTCACTTAAAAGACTCCAGGGTGAAAGATAGAAAGGTGATCCTTTCTTTGCAGTGCTCCCAGCAAATAGGCATTAATCTAGTTTGAAGATCTCATTATTTAAGTCAAGATCTGCTTTTAGTTCTAGGCACATACATACAAAATGTTCTTAGCAATGTCTTATATTCTTGTTGATGTCCACTAAGAGGCCATGAGTCTCCTAAAAATGTATTCATTATTCACTAGTATTCAGTGAGATTCATCACCTGTCTGCTGCATTGCTTGCACGCTGCTCCTTGTGCAGAGCCAAGCTTTGAATTTCCAATTGCTTTTACTAAACACGGGTCACAGTATTAATTTCAGCTTCTTGACTGGCCAAGTGTAGCCTGTAAAAGAACCAATTTGAGCAAACCCTAACGACTGAGAAAAATCAAAGAAAACCTTCCAATGATCACTTTGCAATACCCACTTGATATTATTCACTGCTGCAAAGAATAGTCCTGCTTTGACTGTACAGACACACAATAGGGCACCTATAGATTAAAAAAGAATTTGCTTAAAAACCACAGTAAACACTAACAGAACGTCGGGTCTGTGTGTAATGACCCAGCTGTCCTTATTGCCATGGCTGCACGTTCTGCCTTCCTGCTGGCTGCAGAATGATGGGATCGGTGGGATGTCAAGAGCTGATATTGCTGCTAATCGGCATCGCTGGGAGCAGGATGGATACAGCAGAGCCTGCCTTCCCCCAGCTGGGCTCCCACGGCAGAGCTGAGAACACAGCAGGGGGAGGAGAGGCGTATTTGGGAAGGCATGGGGGTTGTGAGGGTTTGGGCTCAGCTGAAATCCTGTCAGAGAGCCTTTCCTGTGGGTTTTGTACCCAAAAGCTATGGGAGCAGCTGGAGCGGCTGCTGGAGGGGGAGGCTGATGCCCAGGGCCCCACGCTCTGCTGCACTGCTCCTCACAGGGCTCATTCCTCAAGGGTATCAGTAGCTGGTGTGTGTTTTTACAGGTGTGACACTGCACCTCCAGTGAACACACCCTGCAGGGTGAAATTCCTCTGGGGCTAAGAATTGCAGGACTGACAACTGCAACTTCTTCATCTCCTTTCTCGTCTTTTCTCGTGGTACTTTCCTTTTGCTGGAACTCCAGGCTTTTGCTAGGGTGTGGCAGAAGCTAATTTGCTAAACCAGGAACCTTAAGTTTCAAACAAATCTTAAAACAACTCCAAAACATTTATAAACTTTGAAAGAATGGGGAAAGGAGAAGCCTGAGGAGAGTAAACAAAAATGCCTGGTTTAATAGTCATGATGAAAACACCTCATAAATAATTACAACACAGCTTGGGCAGCTGTCCCCCCAAGACCGTCACATACTTGCTGTTCTAAATAAAATAAAAATCTACATTGTTTTTGTTCTTTTAAAGAATATGTTTCTGTAACACTTATAAAACTAGAGCAGAGCTACCCTTAGTGTTGGGGTGCCAGGTCTCCACTGCTTTCTACCCTTCCTGGCTAAAAAAAAAATATTAAAAAAAGGTGATTTTTTTTTTCTTGGAAAGTACCTTTAAAACTGTGTATGTTGAATATCTGCTGACAGGAATCTTTAAATTCCCACTGGCACATGTGTGGGTCCTAAGTACTCACTTGTCCATCCAATTAGTGGGAGGAGAAAAAAAAAAGGAAAGTGTTCTACTTCAAGTTCTTCAATCGAACTTAACAACCCAATTCAGTACTACAATATTTGTAATCAGTGAAAACAATAGGTATTTTTTATTGAACACTTCTGAATAATGAATAAATTTAAGAAATTTGTAATCTGTTTTCTGAGAAGAAAAGCAGGCTAAATTAATTGAATAAATTATTCATTGTAAATTATGGGCTCAAGTCTACTACTGTGCCCTTGTATATATACATTAATTTTCTGGCATCTCTGCTGAGCTTGCTAACAAGGATACCAATTAGTAACAATGGCACTGGTGATTTTATTTTAGCTTTACTTGTCTCTGCATTTCCTGGTTTTGTTTGGTACCAAAAGCAGGTCTTACTATAAGCACACAGTTTTTTCCATCTCAAACAAAATAAGACAATACTCCCGTCTAAAAAAAATAACAGCAAATGGACAACTTGTCTGAGCTTTAAAGCTTGATCCTTCAGTAAGAAGTCTGAATCCATTTCAGCAATTGCCCAGACTTTGGTGTAAGTATGGGGAATAAGCCTTCCAGGGCTCATAGTTGTTGCTTATCTCTAGTTAAGAAACAGAAAAGAAACAACTGACCCCAGCAACAGAGAAACCTAAAACTTAAGTTATGTAAAATAAATTTTATTTTATAGCAAATACTTATTCTTGTGTAGTGATTTGGAAAAATACATGTTACACATCTGACTTGGGTAAACAAGTCAAAGTCAGTCAAAGAAAAATCCATCTGGGGATTCACAAGAGACACTCTGGCATGGGACTCAGGGACAGAAAGTACAACACAAAGGATTCAGCCAAACCCATAAGGGGCTTTTTAATTAAATTCAAGCAACTCAAAAGTTCGAGGCAGCACTGAACTACACAATTCTAGGGTGGAATAATTTGATCAGGCTTTACAATACAGGTCTCTGTCAGAGACAGCTCTCTGCTTTTACAGCACAGCATTTGGTGCACTTCCTCCTCATTCAGGTGCCTGCATAGGTTGAGGTGAGCTCCTGGCCAGTCTGTTTCTCTGCACGGATTGCACAGTGAAGCAGGGTGGTCACCAGCTCAGGTGAAGTCAGCCACAATGTGGATGTCTGGCTGAGCACAGCCACTTCTGCCCCAGGGTGTAATTGGAGATGGATGAGGAACTGTTGTGTTAACACCTGTGAACAGATGCTGAACATGAATTGGCCATTCTTGGAAAGCAGTGTCTCTAGTTTTAGGAAAACAATGATGAAATGTACAAAGAATGAGCAAGACAGCTAAAGCCTCAGTAACTCCAGTACCTACTGCCTTTCTCTAAATCCAAACTGAGATATTTTCTTACTCTAGGACTATGGACATATTTCCTGCCATGTGATGCAAGGCTCTGAGATAACCAAAGTTACACAAACTGGAAGGATTGAACATGGCAGATATTAGTCACAAAATGACTCCATCTAAAAATTACAGATGACCCAGGTAGTGCATGGATCTTAAATATATCTCTGCCCTTGCTATTTTTCACAAACTCTTGCTTCCTGGCTGTATATCCCTTTGCAGTCAGCTAGAATAGCACCTCTGGAAAACTCTGAATTTCTGAAGAACAATGAATCTTTTTGTTAAAGGCTAAAGTAGCAACAAAGTAGCACTATAAAATGAGAACAAAACTTCCTCATTAATGAAACTCTTGATTGTTAAAGCAAAAACCTATGCTATAGATATTATGTTATTTGGCTCTTATTACTCTGACTTTCCTCAAGGTCTTGAAATCCCTCACTGACTGTCTCTTTAGAGAGAAAGGGGAACTTGGAGATGTGGTAGCATTGCACATTCTGTTCACTCTCAGGTAGAAGTAAGCATGAAGGTTCACCTGAGTCTGAGAAATCACCAGGAGACACTGGTTTTGAGAGAAAACCCTAATGTCACACTGTTAAATAGGACTGAGAACTTGGGTGTGTGACCACTTGGGCTCTGTGTCATCCAGGGACTTTCTATCAATCCACACTGTCTATCAAGCCACTTCTGGGATTAATTGCTATATGTTTCTGCTTAGCCCTGGGGAATCACACTGGCAGAGAGTTGTTACAAGGGGAATGGAATGGAAAATGATCTTGAAGTTCTTTTCTATCAAATGCTTTGGATGGATGGACATGCTCATTAGAGGTATTGGCTAGGGGTGGGTGTGTGCACAAAAGGGCATCCCAAAGACCTACAGAGATAGAAGGAGATTGCTTTATTTTCTGTACAGCATAACCTGTGATTTCCTAGATCATTATTCAGCTTGGTTTCTGTGGCTATGTAAAAATTAAAGAGAACCAGTATGCCTCAGTAAAGGGTGAATGCCAGGTTGTCTTTGCTTCCTGCTTATAGAGTCTCTTATTTCCTTGTTAGATGCCCCCAGTGACAGCAGAGCTGACATTGTCACAGTTTACATCACATAGACAAGCTGTTACAAGCCAAAAGAAAGCTGATTCTTTCCTACATTTGTGTTGATTTTCAGTATAATTAATCCCTGTGGTATAAGCGGCGTGGGACTGGATTTTGTTCCTTCTTTTCAAATTTAGCACCTACCCTTGCTGAAAAATCATAGTCTTATTTTAGTTTCCTTTAATTTGGAAGTCAAATAAATGGTGAAGACGGTATTCTGCATACAGCATGGTTCATCATTCATCTCTATAAATCTTGTTCCAAAGAATAGTAAACATCACAGTTTTTACTGTATGAGAAGTAATAAATATTACAAAACTAGAGGATTATGATTCTGCAGATTATCTGGAGCAAAACAAACAATTCCAAATTCACTTTATCCACTTGTAATTATTCTTTCAGGCTTTTAAATCTTACTCATCTCTTCACCCAGCTATTTCTCATATATGAAACTTACTGGAAAATAACTAACAGGAACTAAAGAAGCAATATTTATACATTTCACTAATTATAACTACAAGAGAGGGAGAAAGCAGCTAATTAAATGACAATGGGATCTGTGAAAGACTTTAAAGACAATGAAGAGGGATAATGCTTACAAATTGATGAATAAGTGGAACCCTACATTTACAAGATTTTCACAATTTTTTGTAATCACAAAGGAATAGTTTTTTTCCACTGAAATATGAAATCTGCAGAACCCTAATCCTAACACACTTAAGTGAAAATTTTTATTTTTTTTTAAATATAAAACGTTAATTTAATCATAGAATCATTAAGGTTGGAAAAGGCCCTCAAGATCAGAGTCCAACCTTTAACCAAAACCACATCCACTCAGTTTTTTAATACTTCCAAGGCGGTGGACTCCACCACTTTGCTGGCCAGCCTGTCCCAATGCTTGACAACCCTTTCAGTGAAAAATTCTTCCTGATGTCCAACCTGAATCTCCCCTTGCACAACTTGAACCTATCTCTGATTATCCTAGAGGGTTCCCTTGGCTCAGGATATTCAGTGGCTGGGAGGAGTGCTCAGTGTTGGATCAGTTCAATGTCATGTTTAGTGCATGGGGCCAGGGGAAAGTGAGTAATACAGTCTGATCTGAGAGGTTAATGGCATCCACCCATTGGGAACCTGAACTAAATGTGCCCTGTTATACCAAGGAAGGGCAAATTGAACTAATCTCTGCAGGAGATATTCAGCGCCTTTGCCCAAATATGTTTGAGAGCTTAAAATAAGTTTCCATAACCTGGCCAAGATGTCTGAAAACACATAAAAGGTTTCTAGCACTTTCCATCCAGAATCAGCAGGTCCTGACCTTTGAAAGTCTCCAAAATTTCCACCTTTCCTTTGCTGCTGAGTTTTAATTGGTCTGCCTCATTTGTGACAGGTATTCAGAGATATTGCCCTTTGTCAACTTTTTGCATTTAAGGGCTCTCTCTTGAAAATAATATGTGTGATTTTGTACCCTTCCACCAAAGCACTGGAAAACGAAAAGAAGAGCTTGTAAAACATGACTTGATGCTGCTGGAAACTGCACAGTACACTTGTCCTACAATCCCCTCCCCAGTAACCTCATTCAGCAAGACAGCCTCCCAGGTAGCTGCTGTGACTCCATTGCAGCCATTTCTGCTCTGAATTCTGCATGTATTGAAAATCTGACTTATGGCAGGTTTCACTGCTGCTTCCAGTGTCCACACTCACAGAGTGAATGCCTAGAAAAGAAGGCAGCATGTCAGATTCCCACAGCTCACATCAACACAGAGAGAGAAGTTTCACTGCAGTCACCAAGAGGAGGGAAGTCCTGCTACAGAGAACAAGCACACCTAGCCACATTACCAACACATATATGTATATGTATCTGAAAATAACCCTAGCCAAGACACGCCTATAAAAATGAGGTTTTGCACTGTTTCAGTCAATGGCACAAAGAAAAGAATATTTGTTTCAACAGAATTAAAATAAAGACCAAAAAAGCTACCCTGACAATATAAACATGTTGTTTAATTTTGTTTAGTTTATTTAGGCCTTACTAGCCTATCTAAGAAAAATTGTCTTAATTTGTCCTTAATTTTCTAAGTAAAATTCCATTCCTTTCCTTGGCTTATAGCTTTTTCTCATCACAGTATGAATGTGTCTATTTCTCTGGTCAGGACAAAAAGAGCTACCAGAAAATAACATCAATGCCACCACTTGTTTAGTTGTGACTGCTCCCATCAAAGTTTCTTCAAACAGACATCTGTTGGGGGAAGTTCAGGAGGGGCACAGTGCCAAACACACTGCTGACAGTATCACAACCTTAGTACTATTTTCTGAGATGTAACCCTACAGCTTTGATTCAACTGCCACTTTTTGTTTGTTTGTTTGTTTGTATGTTTGTTTTCCCAAAGAACTTGCAAAATTTTTTCTCTCTTCTGGAAAAAAACCAGTCATAAGATGTATAGGCAAGCATGACCAAATACTAGACATGGTTGAGAAGCAGTACAGAACACTTCAATAGCCACCCACGCTCACTGGTCTCATCCTTGTCTATCTCAAAATCAATATACAAATGTTGAGCAAAAGAAATCACAAACAGCCCAGTAAAAAATAAGGGTAAAATAGCAGGCCAAGAAAGACATTGTAGTTTTCACTGCTAAGGCACACCAGTGATTCTCCTGAGAAAATAGACCTCTTCCTAAACATTGTGTTGGAAAGTGTGACCATTTCCATTAACATATTCAGATTAATGAGAGACAAAAGAAAAGAAGATTTTTCCATTCAAAGAAAGACACAGCACTGATTATTAGAATTTGTAAGTTTCTGGTTGATATGTTTTTAATCGACTGCTTGCACTAGGGCATGAAGTAGAATTTGTGGATATTTCTGAAGTGTATATGAGACCTTGCTATTCAAAAACTCTG
Source organism: Zonotrichia leucophrys gambelii (assembly GCF_028769735.1). Taxonomy (NCBI): domain Eukaryota; kingdom Metazoa; phylum Chordata; class Aves; order Passeriformes; family Passerellidae; genus Zonotrichia; species Zonotrichia leucophrys. Next base: position 99,032,413 of record NC_088169.1, read on the forward strand.
GGTGTACAGGGGGATTTTTTTCTTTTTAGAAAGACACATTACAAAAATTTCTGAGGTCACAGACCAGGGCATTTTTTTTTCTACAACCACATTATGGCTCTAACTTCACTACCTGAATAACTGTTCTAGTTTCTGCTATTTATAAGCCTCGTTGTTCATTGCATTACTCTAGCACGAGTTGCCTTGACAAATGCAGAGTGGGAATTATTCTGAGAAGGTGTTAGCAGAACCATCCAAGTGTGGAAAATATATTAAATAAAAGCATTATTGAAATAAATATACAAGATGAAAAGCTACAATAGTGCCTACCTCACCGACAGGTTAATAGCTCAGTGTTTAAAGGCAGAAAAACAAGAGTGGGTGAGAACAGCTGATGGGCTGCAAGATGCCATGCTTGAACCTTTCTGTGCCCTGGACTCACATAACTCCTGTTTCCAGGCTGTACAAAGTGATGCATTGCCTTTTGAAGAAAGTGATTACTTTTCACTTACAACACTGCCTAGGAACTCAAGCCTCTTATCTTGGGCATATAATGTTTTGAGTCCTACAGCCTGCCAGGTTTACTGGTCTTAGCTCTACCATCCAGCCACACCCTGGATTTACTCTGCTTAATTTTGGTCCCCAGCATTCCAGAATGATTCCTTCCTACATGATTACTTGCGAATGAGTGCAAGCATTTGTCTCCACATTGTTGGCACGGGACAAAAAACCTCTAAGTTGTTCTGTGTGCAGCTTTTGTGCCAATTTGTATCTTGACATCCCCTTAAGAAACACAGGGAAGGAGGTTGGTCACCAACAAGGAAATGTTCTAGAAATAAGCCTGAGAGTATTTCCTGAGGTGAGTAAAGTTTGCTGATGTTTTCACTCAGTTCTGGCAAGAATCGACCTAAGTACAACATATGCTGTAAAAGTGATATGTAATTACACTAACATTTTAGGTTTTGGGGTTTTTTTTTGTTTGTTTGTTTGTTTTTATTATTTATTTATTTAATTTGGGGTGGTTTTTTGTTTGTTTGTTTTGCTTTTGGGGTTTTTTTTTGTTTCTGTTTGTTTTTTTTAGGGGAGACAGTTAATATTGTCATTCATAGCACTCAAATGGCTCTGTAAGGGACTCAGGTTCAAACTCTTTATCTAGTGAGTTGAAGTGCACAGGAAGAGCTCTAAAAAGAAGCCTAAATACTCACCTCAAAACAGGCAGTACACCTGAAAGCAGTAATGATGGAAGAATAATGCAGAAGAAGAATTTGAATCTGAGTTTCTGACACTGCAGAACACCAATTCAAATGCATATTCTCTTTTAAGGTATCCAAAAGTTTTATGGGTGGGCAGAGCAATTTCTTCTCCAGACTAGGTAAAAGCTGACACAGCTCTCAGGCTTAGAACATCTACTTGCAGGAGAACAAAAAGGAAATGGAAGGCAGGAGCCAGCAATGACCTTGCCATATCCCCTGCAGATATGCAGGTCAATATGGTTCAATATCACAGTCTCTAATGGATTTTGTTGTTTTAAAGCAAGAGCTGTAAAGACATTTACTGTTTGGCTGAGAGCCTCAGTATCTAATTGTCCCAAAAATGGTGAATGGCAAAATTTACAGGTCTACATGAAACATCTCAAAGATATCCAAATATTACCCAAATTTGGTAAGAAAGAAACATACCTTGGTGTAAATATACCAGCAGCAATGGTATTATAAAAGAAACACAGTGACAACCAAAAAAGCCCAAGTCCAAGTAAATTAAAAGATAAGGTGTGGGGAAAAAATACCAGACCTTACACTCATAGAGATGGCATTCATTCTGTAAAATTAATTAATTATTTGAGCAAAAGAAAATTGCATATTAAGGCATACAGACTGTGAGGGGACTAAAAGGGTGAGACTGAGCTGGGTATTTCACCATTGAACTTCTTTCCCAATAACAACAGCAGAAAAAATGCAGGTTTCCGGAGCATCAACCATATTGTTAATTAGCAGTATAATTTATTCTGCCTCTAATGATGGCTTATTCTGCTCTGGCTGACAGGACTAGAAAACAGGAAGAGAATTTGGAAACCTTATGAAAAATATCCACAGTTTTAGGGCATTTGTACTTGAAAAATGTACAACTGCTGATGGATTAAAACACACACACACAACTTCTATAAACATTTGAAGAATAATAGATGGAAGCAAAATAGGTAATAAAAGAGTGAAAGATTTTGTTTATAGACTTGACTGGTTGACTAGGGTATAATTATAGGACCTGCTTCCAATCCATCCTATGTAGAATAATAGGTGTGTACAGGAGAGAGATTTTTCTCATAATAAATGGATCTCTTCATGATGGGGCAGAATGATATTGGTGTGAATACACTAGAATGGTAGCATAATTTAACAGCAGTGATGCTGGAGGATGCCCATAATCACCCATTATTAACTTCAGCATTTCTGAATGTTCTACTCGTAGGCACATCTTACTTTCACACAGAAGGAGCATAAGGTGAAAGGAGTGGCAGTCTTATAGATCAGAAGCTTTAAGGGAGTTAATTAGATTGCACTAATCTTTCAGATGTACCACTGCCAAACTGTTCTAGGTGCTGCAGAAAGAAATGTGTCCAGCAAAACTGATCATGTTTGTTTGGAGAACAACATTAAATTTGGAGAATGCCCCTATTTGCTCTCCCTCCAGAACTGAGCGAGCCAAGGCAGCTGAGAGGAACAGAGAGGGCAAACACCCCTTGTGTTGTTCTTCTCCACCACCTTGGGTGTGTGTGTCCCCTGCCAAGTCCAGGATTGGGCTTGATAGCTCTATCTAACCAGCTATCAAGCACAGGGAGCTACTCTGCTCCCCTCCAGCAAACTTCAGGTTCCTGTGGCAGATGAGTTGTGAGGAGCTTGGCCTGGCTACAGAAGAGGCACTGGAGTTGATTACAGGTCCTGAGTAAAACAATCTTCATCCATGGCCTTAGGGGATTTTTAAAAATTCCCTCTGAGGTTCTGAAGGTTTGTGTTCAATCCACTTGCTTCTGACAGCATTGAGCTGGTGTCTATGGAGCATCCTTGATGGATTTGGTACTCCAAACAGAATTAGAGCAGCACTGACATGCTCTGAGTTAGTAGTAACTCAGCATTTGCCATCATTATATGCTGAGAATATTCTCATGTACAGGCTTGGTGAAAACCTGTCCCCACTGACTCCACCACACTCCCACAAATCCTTTGGGTACCGAGGCCCTGGAGATGGTTGTTCCAGCTAAGGAGAGTGACAGATCAGATTTCTAGTACTGCCATCACTACTAGATGGTTTGGTGTTTTTTTCTGGAAACAGTGAATAAAGCTAATTAAAATTGAATCAGACTGTTAGATCTGGGCTGTGCAAAAGAGAACAGAACCCTAGCTGAGGAATTACTGTAATGTACTAGGTTGTACAGCATGCTGGATAGTCCTCTTGGTTTTTTGGCTTCCTGCTGTATGACAGAGTCAATTTTGCCTCTCTTTCTTAGGTGTTGCAGACCAAAGAAATAGACACCATCATTATTATATTCACTGAAAAGTTAGCAGACACAAGGACTAAGAGAAATCCAAAAGTTCACTGTTCTGCAGTGTGCAATAAATAGTCTTACCGTTACAACTACTGACAATTAGTTGCTGAGCTGAGAGTTGCAAATACTTACTTCAGGGTTATATACTATCATCTATACCTATGAGCAGTGGAAACAAATAACAGGATATCTCTGTGGAAAAGCCATTTAAAAATATAAGCTGTACAGGAGAAAATCTGATTAATTATTTATGTGACACTCTAAAGACATAAAAATGCTCAGACATAATTTATTTATTTTTGTTAAATATCTGTAATTTCATTTAGAGGTCTTCATCCCCTACTTCCAGTGCTGGGCTGACAAATCCTCCAATGGTTGGCACAGACCAAAGCTATAACTTATATTTCAGTTAAGTATTTCAAGATACATACTCCAATTTAAATTTATTAAGAATAATTAAAAGTGTATGTTGAAAGCTAGAGGACATAAAACACACCACAGCTCAGTCGCAAGCCTTGCCAAAAGTTTAATAAAAACATTCTCTTCCACCAGTTTTTCAAGGAATAAGAGCCAAATCTATCTCTGGAGCAACTAAACTGAAGTCAATAAGGTGGCACAGGGAATACATTCGGCCAATGCCACCTGGCATGTGGCCTTCTAGGGAGCATTCTGATTTATTGACAGTTTGGCCACATTACTGTCTCCAGTCTCTCAAGTGCATCATTTCTATTCTGTAAAGGGATGAATAAAGGATACTTTTCTCCACTGTGCCATCCCACTCACAGCAGCAGAAAACCAGCAAGGCATGATGGACCACAAAGCCTTGCAGAAGGTAAAGCAAGTAAGATTTTAATCAGGGGATCTTCTCTTTTCCCTGTATCACATTGGTTTTATTTCCTTGTTTGAAAAAAAACAAAAACAAAAAACCAAAATTTATGTTGACATGACTGGTAGCTTCAGGCAAACTCTTGGCTCTGTTCTATAAGAAGGTCAGGTCAGGGGTTGACAAATCACTTTGAAGCCCAGTCTTTGCTGCAGAAATGCCAGAACTGCTCATGGTACAGCTCCTGAGCGACGGTAGCTTAGAGTGTGCCATCTTGAGACAACACAAAATCACTGATCATTCAGTGCTCTGACAAGTGGCAGGGATAGCTGACACAGCACACAGTGCAACCAAGGAGATTCCCAAGACAGCACTTCCTTATTTTAGAACAGTGTTTGCTGCCTTGTTAACCTTAAACATCACTTAACCTTAAACACTCCTCCCTGAAGGGAAACACCCAGATCATTTCTTTCCCATGTATTTGTCTTTTCCCATGGATACCGCACTGTGGTTGGCTGGAGGGGGTCCATGGCACCACGTGGCTTTCAGGAATGGCCACAAACAAGGATGCTCCACCTCTTGCTCACACATACAGTGCCTGTAGGCAGCCAAGCCACAAAAGATTTTGTAGACATGAGCAGCAGGCAAGCCCAGTCTCAAGGAGAGTCTCAGTCTAACTCATAACATTCTTTTAGCTACCCACCAAAAGTCACTCTGAAGCTTACTCTCTTTTTAGAAACAGGTGAATTAGGAAAGTATTTTATAAACTCAGGTCAACAAAATGGGTTAGAAATTGGTTTGCAGGTAGCCTAAGGTGGATTTTACCTGGCTGATACTTAAGCACATTATGGCATACTTCTTAACTCTCCACAAGAAACAAACTCCTTACTTAAAGTTGCACCTTTTCACTGAATACCGTATTTCTGAAGTAGATAAAAGTCCATAATACATGAGTAAACTCTTAGCTACATGAAAACTGTTTTTAGCTGTCTTTGAGTCACATGAATGTGGGTGAGAGAGAAAAGGACTTATGTTCTGAAAAGCTTCACCAAGAAATATTCTTGATTCAAAAGCCTACATATTAGCCCTTCACAACAAAGAGAATATCAAGTTCAATCTAATGAAAAGTAGGAAGACACCTAAAAATTAAGGATGAGGTGAGTTAAAACTGTAAAAATCACACATTGAGCTATTTTTGTATAGCTTATACAAAACCTCAGTATCTTCTGTAGTTGATCTTGGAGTAATGTGCAACATTGCCAACAACTTTGCCAATGGTGTTTACAGTGTTTACAGTGAAGGTGCTCAGATTGCCTCTGAAAATCTGTGTACAGGGATGTTGCCATTGATACCTGTTCTCATATCTTTCTTCCTGCACCATCTCTTATACCAGAAATAAAGTAGAAAGAGTTATGGATAAAAAATGAAAAACCTAGAGCAACACATAAATACAACAGGAAATGCAAAAAGAGATAGCAGCTGACTCTCCATTGCTTCATAATCTATATAGTAATTTAGATCTATGCAACAAGATCTGAAAATCCAGCTGTGCTCTTTCAATTACACTGTCATCAATAATAAAAAATCTGCATTCAGGATTTATCTTGTAGTTTTGTTGCCAATACATGAAACAGCAATGTACAGCTTGTTTTGCCCTTCTATCAAGCATTCATAATATGCAAAATCTGAAGCATGGGCTCAAAAAAGAAATATTTTTCAAATAAAAAGTGTCTTCTAAAACACCTTTCTGAGGTGAAAGTTGTTTGTTTTTTGTCCTTTTTGTGTTCCAATTGTTTAGATAAGCAAAAAGGCCAACAGGCTATAATAATCACTGTAAGTACTACTGGTAAAGAAAGTCCACAAGTATTGCTGTACGTACAAAAAACCCACAGCAATGGGAGTCATGGTTACTGCTCATGAAAGATTTTGATTAACTATGAGGCACATTTCCCAAATACATATTATCAGAGTTCTGCAGAAGAAATGCACAAAGATCATGGCTTGAACAAAGGGCTAACATGAATGCACCAGCAGGTGGGAATGGGGAAAAGACAGCTGCCTGTAAATATGCCAAGGTACAGAGTGTGACTTGCGAAAGAAATGAACCTGTAGCATGTCAGATTAAATGCTCCGAATACAACAGAAGTTGCCTAGAAAAAGAATATCTACTGGAAGCTAGAGAAAGAGAAGCTATTTGCACAGCCAACAGAGTAGGTTAAGCAAATATCAGTTGTGTCAAGTGCCACTGAGTTAAGGCCCAAGAGAGGATGGCAGGGTTAACTTCTGCTAAAAGGCAGGATGATGGAGGCTGGGGCAGGTAACCACGGTGGACATGAGTCGGCTTCATTGACCTACCATTGTGAACCTCCATGACCCAGAATCGTAGGTTTAACTGCAGTATGAGCGTTGTAGGAAGGTTCAAACTCAGTGATAACCACAGAGGGTCGATCATACTCACCCCAGTCCCTCTGGCAGGGCACCCCAGGGCACGCCCTGCTCTTCAAATTACACACTGAGGAGGAAATTGTGGCCTTGCTGTGATGTGAACATGGGTGGTCCACAAGACTCCTGTGCAACCTGGAAGTTTCTCTCCTGCTTTGGTTGCAATATCCTCCAGATATAAATACCTTCCTCTCCCCACAGTTGAAGTAATTGCCTTAATAATGTACTAACTTCACTTGGTTATGAAAATCCTTGTAATATTTTGTGACCATGGTTAGCCATTAAATACCCTTTCAGACAGATCCCACTTCAGTGGAAGGGCTTTTTGCCCCTCTAATTTCCTTTGCAGTTGTAGGAATACATGGCAAACCTTGAGTTTCACCTGCTTATTCTCTGTGGGCAGTTGTCATGCTTTATGTTATATTCTTTCACTGGTGAGTAGAATGGCATGTAAGAGTCAGTTATTATTAATGAAAACTCGTATTATGCATCCCTTATCAAAGAGAATCACAGTTAATCACCTAATGATCATAAAGGCTGAAGAGAGATTTGCACAGAGAGATGCAATAGACTTACAAAAAATTGAACAGAAAGGGAAAAGCAGAAATAATCAAAATTATATTTGTTTTGAAGGGAGAACCATTTCAATTGCATTGATTGAATAGTGGATTTCAAGAGAATTATGTTGTGCATGATAGTCAGCCTGATTGAATTGTCCTCTAATATTCCACTTAGCTTATAATATTTGATGTTATAAGAGCATCCGGAAATTTTCAATTGACAAAGTTGTTTGGAAACCCACATACTAGCTGAAATGCTAAATATAAATATATTATAAACGAATGAATGGAAATAAACTTTAAAATCCATTTAATAGCTCTTTTTTGAGCACTACAAATATCCTGTGGTTCTCAGTTGGGGGTTTGAAAAACAGCTGATCCAAAATTTTCTGAATTTTACCTTCAATTTATCACAAGGAAACTTCCTTGCTTGCTAGATACAAATTCATTTGAAGTTTCCTTTAAAAATAAACCAGTCTGACAGTCAAAGTTAACAGGGTGGGAACTTTGTAAACAAATAAAGGAGTTTACTGGAATTACAGATTCTTTGCGTTTCAAGATTAAGTATAAAACTATCTCTGTTTAAGATAACACTGGATTTTAAAACAGAATATAGAGAAAATTGAGATGATGCCTTTAAAAATATCATGGCTTTATCAGCCTTTGTCTTCTATGAAAACACAGGAAGTTGCCAGGGTACTGCATGAAAGGGATATGCTAACCCCTGCTTTTTCTCTTGTGTTATTTCTGAGATACTTCAGAAAGGCAGCTTCCTCAGGACAGCTTAATGACTAGAGAACAGCAAAGTAGTACAGAAAGTTCTGGATGATTTTGGCATTATAGATCATGCAGGCAAGGCATAATGATCCCTGGGTAGTTTATGTTTTTAGATTTAGAAGTGCAACTTCTAAGCAATTTTTCAAAATATAAGTAGTGAGTAAAATAAACATCTTAAAAGAACATAAGGCTTGGTACTCTTCTAGAAAACCATTAGCTGAAGGGGAAAAAAGACTCAGGATATTCTTTCTCAATGAGTTCATCCTCGTATCCTGCACTGGTTTTGGAACTGCCTCCTCAGACTCTTATGCCTATGCTGGGCCTCTTACAGACACTTAAGGTTGCTTATATGACAATATTCTGCCTCAATCCTCAGCACTGTAGGAACCAGTGCAATTTCCTACTCTTCTTCCTCCCCAAATCTGGGGGATCCTTGAAAGCACAGGGTACTCAGCATTGCATTATGAGTGATACATTCTCGTGAGAGAAAAATGTTTTCCTCTCTGTCCCTGTTTTTTGTTGCTTAAGTTTAAATCTCTCTCTTTAGTGGGGCTTGCACTGGAATACTGTAAGGCAGAGCCCAAGCCTCTGGCTGAATCATGAGGTCCAAAACAACACTGGTCAGCATGGAAATTGAAGCTCTGGTGTGCTGTGTTCCCACCTCACCCACGCTGCTGGGTTGTTGCATCACCCAGGGCAAGCTCAGCTCTCTGCATGTATGAAATGATGCTGACAACACCACGTATCCATCTCACAGGGCGGCTGCACAGGCTGATTAATTAATGAACACTTACTTCCCACATTTTGGGAAACTTGGATGTAGCCTGCTCTCTAAAACAAATTTGGGGGATGTGTTATTGCTTTCCAGACTACTTCAGTTTCATTTCCCTGCAGTATTACATGACACCATACCCAAAATATGAGATAGAGAAGAGTCAGTTTAGCAGCCCCCTCTACAGAATCCATTATGACCCAGGGCTTCTCTTTGCTCAGCCAGTAGGAGTATATTTTATAACTTCATCACACACTCATTCTTTTTTTGCTGTTGCTTGGTAGGTTTTTAAAATATATTGTGAATTTATGAAGGTAAAAAAATAAATGACTTATCAACCACTTATAAATCTTACAGGCAAGGAAGCACTTTTAGAGACCTAGGTGAAATACACTGGTACAGATAAGAAAATTTAGGTGTATCTACAAAGATGTCATTAAAAGAAAACAAAAAGGAACACCTCAAGAAATTTCAATCTCAATTCCTCTCTCAGAATATCCTACTGCACAATCATTACAACTCCCTCATGCACAGGTAAGAAAGGAGACCTTTGAGTAAGATACATTGTCCATGAACTCTTCATAGACAATCAGTAAAAGTTATTTAGCACAGATGTTGCTATAATTGTGAGAGATACTGGGAAAATCAATGCTTAATGGCAGGCTCCCAACTCCACCCTGGCAATGCTCTTCAGTTAACATCACCAGGCTAGAATTTAAAACATGTAGAACAAATTTGGCTGAGTCCTGCAAAGTTGTTATCATCATTCAAAATATCCCATGTTGTTTTGAGCTCCATGTCACTAAGAGATAAATAGATCATGATTTATACCCATGTACTTCTAACCTTTACTATCCACTGCCAGTTTGGTGACAATAATTTTGTGAAGTGATGTGAATGCCTATAACATTATTCTTTGGGTAGGAAGCATCTTTTTGTTGTGTTCATACATTATGTATCACAGTGCATGTTTTTTCAATATGAGGAATTATCCTAAATGTTAAGAATCTCAGACAGGCATTATTAATGAAACACATAATCATAATGCTTCTGCAGAAGGCAAGTACAGAACCAAACACGGAGAAATAAGTGTAAAGGTGAAAAATCTAATAAAATATTGCCAGTGTAGCATTCTACTCATACCAATTCTGCATAAGGGATGAAGATGTTTATAACACAGGTGACATAATGCATTCTTTGTTTTATTTAACCTAAATAGGAGAACACCCTCAATGCTATCCAAGTGAATTTGTTTCACCTCATTGTCATACATGGCCTCACTGTTGCTCTTGCTTAAACAATATGCATATAGAAAAGATATATACAGGAAATATAATTTTGTAACCTTATTGACATTCCTACATAGCATAGAAGAGTCTTACCAAAAAATCACAGATGTACACACCACACAAAGGGATAAAATGTAATTTGTAGGCATGATTGGCTGATCTGAACTCATTTGTATATTCAACCCAGGAAAGGAACTCCATCTGCTGCAGATGCTAGCTACAGGGGTTTTGCAACATCAGCTTTCAAGGTAGGGAGGCATCTAGAGTACACCTAAAGGGCAGGCTAAGAGAGAAAGTTACAAGGGTGGTTGAGTTGCACCCCAGGGCTTTAAGTGGATCAGCCATCCAGCTGCAGAACTGCATGACATATTCCATCTGAATCAACAACATTAAAACCTGCATAATCAGGAGAGCACAGAGAGGAAATGTCCTCTGCTAAGCTTCACTTTTTTTGGTGTTCACATTCAGAAAAATTCTGCTTATCAGAGAGGGACTAGGATCCTGATCTCTCTGCTCCTTTATCCCCTTGTGTTCCCTGTAGCGAAGCGTCAAATACATGTGACCTGTCTGTCTGACCTTAATTCTGCTGAATCCCTCTCCTTTTTGCTCTCTGTTCCCAGTGAATTAAAGAGCATGCTGGAAAAATGCTGGTGCTATTGACTAGGATTTCTATCTGCTGCCTGGGGAGCTTGTGGCTTTACCTGCGGCAACAAAGGTGGGCTCTGCTGTCACATGCACATGGAGGTACTCAGGGCAAAAAGGAGAAAAGATAGACAGAACTGAAAAAGTGCTTCAGCTATCAAATCAGCAGCTGCAGTACTGAACCTCTCAGGCCCCCACTCTACAGAGTGCACCACGATGTTTTTACAACCTGGAACTTGAGCACCTTCCAACGCACGGCGGCACAAAGTGACTAATGTCTGCCGGGTGCTTTGCATTTCTCTCTCACACCCACGCCCACGCACACATGCACAGACTGCGTGACTTAGAAAAAACCAAACCTGGCACGGCAGAACGTCTCAAAGCTGAGGAAAAACCAGCTTGGGCACATCTTGATTGGTGACCAGATTTTATAGATTAATGAAGCAGCTACTGTGACTGTATAGACACATAACATGTTATGCACACTTTTTTGGGGGAGTCTAAGACATTTCTAAAGGTGAGACAAAACTCCAGACTGTTTCTGCTGCAGGGAAGGTTACATTCCTCAGTAGATAACATTCATTGGTATAAAATGTAGCAAAAAGACATATAAGGAAAATATGCCAGTAATACAATGCTTTGCATGTGGAACCTATTCCCACAATTAAAGTCTTATTCCAAAAGGTACTTTTCCGACCTTTGGGGAGTGTTCAAGACCTAAGATGTATTTCAGCGGGCACAGATTTTTAACTATCTGGATGTCACAGAAATATCTGGGTCAATTAGGGCAGAAATTTACAGTTAGGAAATTGCTAGTTGCTGACCTCTTCCCTGATGGAAAAATTTGTATGGATAGGTACAACTTTCTTGTCCATTTTTGGAGTAACGGATTAACCAATGATGCATTTTCAAAAACTCATCCAACCTTGCCATAATGTCTCCTCTAACAAATAATCTGCTCACAATCATTAAAGCTGTGGAAGAAATCACACATTTTTGAACAGCAATTTTCCTTTGTCACAACTAGGCCGCAGTGGAATGGGTTCATGCAAAATTCTTCAAATGTTTTAGGGTCCCCACATTCAGTAGAATTCAAAAGAAAGGGAAAAAATTATTTCCTTAGCAGTGAAAAGAAAAAACACTTCAGATCTTTTAGCTGCTCTCACACACTGAGCAGTGCCTTACCAGCTGCCAGGATGAAAGCTTAGCACAAGTTCCTAAAGGGGCAAGCAGCTACACAGTGTGACTGCTGATTACACCTTCCCCAGACAGCCTCTGCATGGAAACCTTATTAAAACAGGATTATGTTGAGGCTGCATTCCCTGGCTCTCCCTAGGGTCTCCCTAGGGCTGAGTTTATGCAGTAAAAGCTGTAGTTCATGGCAGGAGTAAACCGTAGACTGAGGTACACACCAGATAGCCTTCACCCTGACCTTTAATCATAAAATTTTAATCATGAAAATTCCAGCCAGAACATTTAGTTTGGAAATATGGGTGCCTATTATCAGATACCCACTGGTATTTCCTATTATTTTCCTTCTTCCTGCAGTTGACTTGTCTCAGTTGGGCTCATGGTGCCCATCAAGCCCACCCATCCCAGGGGCTGAGGAGCAGCACCGTGAGAGTTGGCACCGCTCACAGCAGTGGCCCCACTGGTGTCAGGGGCCTTGCAGGGCCTGCAGGCAGCATAAACAGCACAGGCAAGTGAGGAGACCCCATAAAGCTCTGTCCCGACTGAAACACACTGAACCGTCAATAAATAAGCTTTCACTTCTGACGTCCACAAATGTCTCCAGCAAATGGAATTTCTCCTTGCTTTTAGGTTAAAACTGAATCCTTGGCAATGGGGGAATTTTACAAAGTTTCTAGTTTCTCGGAGAAACTCATTAAGTTAAACCATAAAAAGTTAAAACCCTTGCAAGGAAAAAAACCAACCCAACACAACTGGAATTTTCCCTACTTTTACTACACCCAGGCATATTGTAGGGAACAACAAGATTTTACAAAATTTTTTCTTCCCTTCTGTCCCAAATGAAACAAAAAGATTGAGGAAAAGAGAGCAGAAGATAAAAAAAGCCCCCATATTTCCTCCCCCCCTGCCCTGCCCAGTTCAGAAAGAGTTCTTTATTTGTGGAGGAAGAAGAAAAAAATGACAATGCCAAATCTCATTAAATTAGATGACGCTATTATCTTACTTAAGATGGTAGGTAGGACTGTGATGGTGCTTCTATCCTCCACTATAAAAGAGTGTTTTGGGAAGCTGCTTCTACATACTGCTTCTGAGGAAGGAGCCCTATTGACCAGAGGACTCCAAAATTTCTTTAAATATCTTATATTTGAATCCAAGTTCTGGCAAGGCTCTAATGCACTTATCCTTCAGAACCTGATAGAAATATATCCTGAAATTCACAAAACCACATAATCTCTATATGTGGAAAAGACCTTGTATATTTTCTTTTCCTGTGGAAATTCTCAACTCTCTTTCCAAATATTTCAAGGGATAAAGTTTTACTACATCCCTTGGGATATTGTTAGACTCATAAATGTCAATGTCAGGAAGTTTTTTGACCACCTGAACTTTCACTTGAGTTGACTCCATCCCTCCCTCTACTATGCCAAGAAATTCTTTAAATCACGGATACACTCTCCAATGTTTGTTTGTTCTCCATTTTCAAGTCTGCCATTGCCAAACCAAATTACAGCTACTCACCCCAACTTTACATCATAGACTTATCCCTCCAGTCTCGTCAGTCTTCTCAGTGGTTTATTTTTAATAGTTTTTGTTAGTAATGTGCAGGGAGGTTATATGTCCTTCAGCTGTTTTCTCTTTGAACAGAACACCAGTCCCTACAATTACAGCATAATATTACAGTTTTAACTCTTTTCCAAAAATAAACAAACCAACATATTTTTCCCTTCTGTGTGTTAAATTTAATTGCACTTGCAACTGCTAGTGAGAAGCCAGATTGACAAATATTATTATTATTAATATTATTATTATTATTATTATTATTATTATTACTGTGCTTATTTGCAGGCACAAATTTTTTCAGTAACTTTTGCACAGCAAAATACAGAACTCCTCACTGCTGATGTGACTGAGCTCAGACCAAAAGGTTCAAAATGCCATTTCTAACCGCTGCAGACTTCTCTGATGTTCCCTATGCCGAGGGGCAAAGCAATCATTACAGTTTTCTACCTACTCTGTGCACTCTTCTGATAGGAACAAACCCTGCTTCCTGACCCATAACAGAAGTCATATAAAAACTACATCCCAAACAGACACGCTGATATGTGTACTTCGGAGTTTGATCCTTAAAAAGAAAATGTCCAGTCTGAACTCAACAATTGCTCTGCTCAAAACCCATGGATTTTCTATTTTATTTCTATTTTGCTTCTGAAACAATATTAGAAATTCCTTCCCACTATGAACCTAATGCACAGCAGCATGGTTCCATATGTTCTCCAAGAGTGCAAATAGTGTAAAGTTTAGCAAGTTCACTTACAAAATCCAGAATAACATTAAATGAGTGAAGACATGCAATAAAGAGGTGATTTGTGTACCTGAGATTCAATACTTCTAAATGAGTAAACCGCAATATCTTTGAACATTTTAAAATATTGTAAGGATTCTGTGGGGAAACTGGAAGCACCTGAATGAACACAATTACACCGGTTATACATCTAACTTCACAGAAATTTGAAAACTCAAGGAAAGAAATGGAAAGTTCATTCAGCTGTTCATTTTATTCAAGAATTGGTCTAGAAGAAAACTATAGGCATCCATATGTGCATTCCTATAAAAAACATCCTCATATCTTTGGTCTGCTTCTATTATTATGTATTCTGTCTTGGAAAGGCCCCACTATAGGATCATCTCTTCCTAAACCATTCACAGCATCAAAAAAGTAATTTCATAATAAGATGCACTTTCTTCTTTGCCAAAGGCAGACATGACATTTTGAAGATGTTGCTGAGCAGGGTCTGGGAAGTAAAAGAACAACTATGTATGATGCTGTGAAAAGGGAGAGGAAAAAATGGTCCTTACAGGAAAAATAGACATTAAAAGCAGTTTGCCTGAATTTCAGCAGCAAATCCCATCCCATCCCATCCCATCCCATCCCATCCCATCCCATCCCATCCCATCCCATCCCATCCCATCCCATCCCATCCCATCCCATCCACTGGTCAGGTCCAATTAACCTATGCTTAAAACCCCATATTGTGCTTTACTCTTAATTAGTTACTTATGAGTTCTTGTTATTTGAGATTACCCTGCAGACACCCCTGTTCACACTTACCCAGAAAAGTTTTGAAACACAAGCCCAGAAGCACATTTGAAGCCCCTCTCCCCATACATCTGCTGTGTCCAGTTTTCTGGCACTGACACAGTAAGGGTTTCAGAAGGCATAAGCCTAAATGAGCTCAAACTCTAACAATATACATTTTAATCCTCCTCCAGGCACATTCTTGGATACTTTTTGTTGTCAAATCTAAACATCTCCCTGGAATGTTTACTTAATGACCTTAGTATTAGCATCAAGAGATTAATCAGTCAACTGTAAACAACTCCAGACTGTCCCCAAGAGTTTAAATTTTATCAGAGAAACTAACTATAATGAACAATAGAAAATTGTTTGGGTTATATTCTAAAAGGTCCAGAATTCAAAAATACTTTAGTGGGGGAAAAAGTCTAATCCCAAATGTAGCCAACCATGTTCATTTTGTAACTTCAGCATCTCATTTAGCTTATACCTCTGATAGATTGGTATGTCACTCATTATTTCCTGCCTTCTCATCCAAATACCAAGATAGCTAATTTACTTTGGAAGAGCTTTTATTTATGACTCTCTCCCACCCTGCTTTAATTTCAGGGGGTGGGACCGGTAATGTTGTTTTTAATGGGTTTGTTTTAATGGACTACAGGATATTGTTGTAAGGTCACTGACCACACTGACAGGAGAGAAAAGACCGTGAATCTGTATTATTTTCAGGTCACTGAGTGACTAGGAGAGAATGGGTTGTGACTGGGAAGTGCCAGTTTTCATTATTCTGCGTTGGTCTGCATGACCTTTCATTTCCACTGTCCTTTCCCACCTCTGCTGTAACAGCCTCCTCTATTTTCAGCTTTTCTCTGTAGTATCCCTTTTGGGCTGTAAACTCCTCATTCCAATGCAGAGCACTGTCGGGAGTCGGAAGCAGTTTGTTCAGGGCTGGTTGTGTGTCAGGCCTCTCCCAGTTCTGTTCCCAAGCCCATCTCTGCAGTTGTCATGTATAATTTATCCAGCAGGGCTGTGACACACTGCAGCTCCAGCCATAGGGCTCAGGCTAACCCTGGGTGAACAAAAACGGCTCACACAGTTGTCTCCAAGTGCTGTATTCACTAACTCATATAAGTAAAACCTATTTTTCAAATAATATGACGCTCAGCTATTGTGAAGTTTGTTTTTTAATGTAGTGACTGTGCCCATAAGTGCTCTGCCTAAAATAGAGAATGACCTAGCAGCAACAACACAAAACACAGTGGTCTGGCATTAGGAGACAGTGATGTGCAAGAGATGATGTCCTGCCTCTGGGCTTACAGAAAATGCCCTACTCCTCCAACCTTTTATCCATCACTACAGTTCTGCTGAGCAGCAGCTTTTTCTGCAGTACTGCCAGTCTCCAGTCTGCACAGGGCAGGTGTTGCAAAGCACCCAAACTCCAATATCACTTGATAAATAACAGAGAAAACTAGGAAAATTTAGACATGAAAGAATAGAATAAATGAAAAAAGGATGGCATTTAAAGCAGGATGAGGATCATAGAAAAAGAAATTGAGGAACTGAATAGGAGGAAAGAAGAATGAATATTGCTTAAAAATATTCTTGCAAAAATATTTAACTCTTTACACTTTATTTATTTGAAATAGTCTTCCTTCATCTCCAGTACCCATGATTCTTCCTTCCCTAACCAGAGTTACATCAGAAGACAATGCAATAATATTCCTATTTACTAATTCATAAAATTCTGAAACATTATAAAGGCAGAAGATATTCTGAACCACAGACATAGCTGGCATTTGGGGTAGGGAGAAGGGTGTGAAAGAAAATATAAGCAATATCAATCAATAATTAAACACATACCTTTTGCCTCCTTCTTTGGAAACAGTGGCATGTGTCAGAGAAAAAATAATGGATAAGGCGCATCACGTGTCCAAGTCTCTAGTGTTTTTTTTGTTTAAAAAACTCCCAAAAATATATATTAAAAAAAAAAAAAACCACTCCAAAGGCACAGATTGAGAACTATTACCTGGAAAAATCAACCTCAAGGCTTACAAACTGCTCTCAAGCAAGAGCCAGTTCTCAGACGTCAGCACTACTAGCAGTTTACTGTCCACCTTATCATCAGTCCATTCAATGATAAAAGAGGCATTGCTCTGGGCACCATTTAGCAAGCTCCTAAAAAGTCTGAAAACCTGTTCTTACCCTGAACCACAGTAACTGTCCCTACTAACTTGTATCTTTAGAGAGTGAGAGGGTCATTTATTCTGTAAAGGCGAGACACAGCACACTGGAAAATTTGGCTTTTTCTAACCATGAGATGACATGGTAATTATGAGGACAGCTGAGTGCCAAGTATAAATTGTCTGGCCTGGCATGCATGGGGCTTACAGCAGCAGAAGAAAGATCAACAGGCCCCAGGCTTTTGGGCCATAGGCAAGACAAGGTAATTATCCAGGGGCTGAGTCAATATAAGGGCTCACATCACAAAATTTTATTGTTGCAAATCATTGATTGCTTACACACAACTCTATTTGCTTTCATTCCACACGTTCATCACCACATCTGTCATTGGTGAATTGGTTCATGTTTTTAAGGCGCTCACATATTACATTACAGCCACTCCATTTCCCACTAACAGCAATTCTACATAATTCATCACTGTCACTTCAGGCAGTGTTCTGTAGCTGACTTGACCTGCAAAAAGAAAGGCAATAAAGATGTATAGCACTGTGGCTCTTTGAAATCTAGTGTGTCAAGCCCTGTGGCAACATGCTTTTACTTCTGAATTTCTTCAGTGAACTCCAGCTCAAGACGATTCTTCAGTGAAAGGCGGAGGAGAAGGAGAGGCTTCTGTCCCAGTTGCCAGTGATTAAAGTCACCAGTCTGCTAGTGACTGTCACACAGATGGAGAGCTAATTCCTATATGGTGGGCTCCATGGTTTTGAAGCATTTTAGAAATTCTGTGCAGCTCAGACACATGACCTTCAGGATCCACCAGGCAGACTCTATATTTGCCTGTGCAAACTGAAATTGGACCAGCCCGAACATCAGGCACCCATCTGTACACTTGGGGTTTGACAGCCTGAAACACAATCACATTTTCAAGTGCAACTATTGGGTACTAAAACATCATCATTTCAACCCACTCACTGCAACAGATCAGAGTGTTATACAGCAGCTCTTCATTTCTATGATTCTGTACAAAGTCAGTCAGACTTTGCATGGATCAGTGTAAACCCATGAAAAGAAAACAACAAAAGCAAACTGTAGGCAAGAAAATACTATTGTGTTTCAAACAGCAATACCCAGAATAAAGTAAATTCTCAAGTACGTGGAAGAGATGGCTGGAGTACCTGTGCCTATTTCCTTCTTTGCTGTTTTATTAGACTGCTCATTTCTTCCAGGAGTAAGAGTGCACCTATTTCAAAGCTCAATGCAGCCACAAAAAGACCTCACCAGAATACATTAAAGATGTTTTTTGGTCTCTTTCATGACAGTTGATATTATTATTGAAGCAACGAGGAACCAGTGATGTGGAAAAAGTGCATACAGAGTTTAAATTCACCCATATTTTAGGCAAACCACATTAACCAAAACAATGCCATTGAGGCTTTTAGGTTTAAATTCATGACAGGAGGCAATCCTTCTTGTCTTTCACTTTAACTAGCAAGGAAAAAAAAACCCAAAAACACCGAAGCTTCTGATGAATCTAGCTAAAACTATCCCAGCAAGCAAAGAGAATGACTCACAGAGAAAATGCAAATAATTCACCACTGGAAGATGCAAAGCAAAGGAGCAGCTGAAGTCATGTCCTGCTAAGGATATAAACCCTCTACCCTGTATGCTAGAATTAAAAACTTACACGTTCAGCCCAGGAAATGAAAAATTGTTCAGGTAAGGCTCAGATTAGAGTACACACCCAGACAGGATTTGCTTTTGCAGCCTGGCATGCACAAAGGGGAAGCAGTGCCTCTTAAAATGAGACATCTGCCCAGGAACAGCAGTTGGAGAATATTTCCCTGATACAGGTAAATAATTCCTATTGCCTGGAGTTCAATAGTGCAGTGGGGCAGAGTTCGGTAATGTTCAAACAAGTTTGGATGACTTAATGACATGTAACAATAACAAAATGTTTGATTACTCTTGCCTTAACTTCAAAAATTTTCAGTATTTGGTCAGTTAGAGAATCAGGAGTGCAGAAAGAAAAATAAGGTTTCCATGGGAAGAGAAATATTATCATCCCTCACTCCTGTCAGTTAGATAATCCAAAAATCACTTTAACTGCCTGGCTCTAACCTTAAAAAGCGTCAGATTCCCTTGGGTGTTATTCAACACATCAATTCCTCTTGCTGGAAAGACTGAGCAGTAATTTAGTTCCCATCACAACTATTCCAACACTGCATGCCTGATGAAGACATCACCCAGAATAAGTGAATGGGTAAATAATTGTCCAGTCCTGAACTTCCATCAGTATTAAAAAGGAGGATTACTTGGAAGAATGAGCAAGTTTCTCTGCTCTGTGTTGTTATCTCCCTCCTAGACACCTGGCAGGGAGTTTTGTGCCGACCAAAGATAGTGAACCTTCAAGCTGGGATTTATATACCTTCGACAGCCTTGCAAACCTACCTGTGCTGAAGCCTTGACTCTTTCCTACGTATAGAAATCTGACCTGGGAAAAGAGTGTGGAGGTGGTTGGGCATGAGATTTTATTCTGAACAGACTGTGAGGACAGTAACATTAAGTACAACTCTAAAATGGAATAAAGGTCTTTCAGGGCTGAGGAGTTCAAGAGCTGAGTGGTTCAGAGACTTTTGTGGTTCAAAGACTTTTGTGGCCTGAATCAAAACCTTACTGAGGTAGAGCAATATCTCATTGAAGGTATTTTGCTCATAATTTCTGATAGAAGATAAAGAAAAAAATCAAATCCCCACCCCATGGCTGCTTTCCCCATCTCCAAAGTGCACATAATTGGAGACAAGAAGAGGGGGGAAAGCACTATGGAGAAGCAGTGAAGCACCTTTTGCAGTGCCTCTCTTCTGACTTCTTCTCCAGACCCCCTCTTCTATGGCACTGCTGGTTAGCTCTTTTTGCAGAAAATTCACAGGCCAGGACCCTAATATTGAATTTCCCAGTACAAGTCTGTAATGTTGGAGGAAATCCCCTTCTAAACACAAAATGAAAAGGGACACAGGAATCTGATTAAATAAAAACTGAGTATCAACATAGTCCCAATGTGGTGTCTGAAAAAAAAATTAAAATTTTCAATAAAAAGATGGAGTCAGGAAGATAAAAGTTTCCTTTTCCTCCCCTTTTGCACCGAAAGAGTTTGTTTTCCTTTGCATAAAAATAACTTCATTGGAAAAAAGTGAATTGTGGCCAAAGTTCTCTAATAGCAAAAGTAGTTTGATTCAGTTTTATTTCTGATGTTCAACTTCCATTCCTTCTCTGGCCCTCATATCCAGTCACCATGGCAACAAAAGTGCAGAAAAATCCTTTGCCCATTTGATAATCATTTAATCATTTAACAACAAAACAGATTGGGAATGTGAAAGTGAAGTAATGGGAAACACCAACAGGAAAATAAGCCCCGCTATCAAAAAAAGTCATATTCCCCAACCAAAAAAAAAAAACCCTTAAAAATTAAAAGAGAAGGAGCAGAAGTAAAGAGAAATATGTGTACCTCACTGAGAGTAGATTTAAGCTTCTCAGTGGTCTCCTTCACACACCATAGTGTCTTTTATTTTCTCCCCATGGGAGTCTTCATGCTGTCTGAAATGTCCTTCCAGGAGCTGAAAAAAAACCCAGAGAAAAATTCAGATCTGTGTTGTGAGTTCAAAAGATGAGCAAAAATGTTCCTAGCCAGTAGAAACCACATTCTGGAGTTTGTCTTATTTCTTCCTTTATATCTAAAAAGGAGTTGTGTTGACTCACAAGTGTATTTTTTTGTATGAAATCTCTGAAATGCCAGTGCAATCCATTGGGAGGTTGCCCCAGCAAAGGTCTCTGTCACCTTTAAGTGACAGGGCTTATGTTCCCCTGATGGTGACAGCAGAGGGGTTGAGCAGCTGCTAGCCTCAATCAGAAGTCCTCAGAAAGAAAACACCACTACAGGCAATTTCCCATCAGGGTGGGAATTCTCTTTTCCAGCCGACAGAAATTTCCTGCAATGTGTCCTTGCCCCTAACATGTGCCCAAGACAAAGCCCAGTTCAGCTCAGAGCACAGGGGCAGTCCCCTCTTTGTCCCTGCTGAAGCTGTCTGTGGGGAAGAGCTGCAGGATAGGTGACACATGGAAGTGTGGCCATCACATGAGCTTGTAGGCAACTAGACAGATGCATTGCAGCTGCAAAACTCCAGTGGCCAAACAACTACAGAAGAAAGACACAATGCTGGATCTCATTCCCAGCACAAGCCCTTAAAATCCACACACAGGACATACTGCTCTTATCAGTACCCCACATGTAGATCCAATTTTTTTTTTTTATTTTAATATAGTAACCCTTTCCCCCCACAAAATACCCCCCAGTAAACTCACTCAGCAAATATGCTATTTATCAGAAAATCCAGGTCAGCTTTCTGCCCATCAGCCTAGATATGGACACGGAAGCTAGCAAGGTAAGTGATTTACTTTATTCTTTTCCCTCACACTGAGATGCAAAACTGCATATATCCTGACAACATTTCATTAAGCAATTTGTTAGCTGCTCGAGTTAACTCCAGGAGAAGGGAAATTATTGTTAAATCTTTGCACTAAAAGTCAACAGCTCCTGTGTCAGTGGTAGCACATTTGATATGGGAAACTGCAAATGATCAAATGTTCTTGATTTACCCTTGGCAAAATGTTGCATCCCAAAGAAGGTGGTGAGAAGAGGGAAGAAATTTGTGTGACAATCTTGGCTATTCATGCCTGCCCTAGAAGAGCAGCTCTGCTCTTCAGTGGATGTTATTGCAAATACCTCATGAAAAATATCTCTGAGTATGCCTGTAACAGACAAATTTTTACAAGGCATTGAGCTGATAAGCCCTAATATTTTAAAAATAATTGCTATTTCTCAGATAGGAATAATGTATCTTCAGGCTTTTTAAATTATTTGTAATGATTTCTCTGAGGTGACGCATCAGTGTGGCATCTCAGCAATTATCCAAACAAGTCTGTTAGGTAGAAAAAGATACATTATTCCCACTGCAAAGGAAGAGAACAGCACATTACAAATCTGTCCTTCAAAACTAACATATATGAAGGTCACTAGTACTAGGAAAGGAGGCTTGAGTCTTGCTTACATTTTGCAGTCCTTACACCAAAATTGTACCCACCTCCCTTTTTTGTTTAATGGAGGAAAGGTGAGCATTCATCCTCCTTAGATCTTGTTCCAAAAGAGGTGTCTCTTTCTCTTTCAAACAGGGAACTTTGAATTCAGGTCAATGAATATAGATAGCTTTGACAACCCATTGCACAATAAATGGCAACATCAAGCAGAAAACTCCAGAATTAAGAATCTTTGGATTTATCTCCCAGCTTCAAGTAAACAAGCCAAGAAGACTTTTGTTTTTGTAGTGTCTCTAGATTTGCCTTGCTTTACACTCACTCTTCTTTTTCTCTGCAACCCAAGGATGTGGCACATCTAAATTCTTGTCACACATATGGAGGTGAGAGCAATGGCAGATACAGATCCATGGGAATTTCCAACCTGACCTGCAGTTCTTACTCATATTTATGTAACATTGCTGTGCATAAGGACTTCTAACACTGCTTACTTCAGTACCTATTCCTGACCTAAGGCAGAGCTACAGCACAAGCTTAGATAGAGGAGCTGTGTTACATCTAAAATAAAAATAACCCTTCAAGTATCTTTCTCCGACAATCCCCCACGTTTCACACTTCCACAACTCATCCGAGAATTTAAACTAAAAATTGTCTCAATTGTTCCAAAACACCAGGACACTGCCACCAGCACATTAATAATCAGTTTTATGCCAGTCTGGACCAAAACCTAATTGATAACTTCCCAAGGTAGGCAAGCTACAGTGCAATTTGAGGTTTGATATTTCCTGTTGCAGCCTGATGTGCACTTCCCATAGTGACAGCCAGCCAAGCAATACTCCAAATAAAAAACAAGGTGGGAGGCTCTGGGCTGGGCACTGACATTTTCATACACCATGGCAGTGTGGCAATTCAGGCTGGGGTCACCAGTGTTAGCAAGAGGACACAATGGATTTCATTGTGATACAAAGACATTCCCTGCCATTCCTTGCACACACACAGGTATCTGTTTAATCATTAAAATCTCTCCTCTATTTTTTTTTTCCTTCAATGATTGTCTCTGTGCTCTCAGATATTTTAATTTAAGTTCTCACAAATGTAGGAATTTAACAGTTAGCACATTGAAACATCCTTATTACTGAAAAGGAGCTGGCTGTATTGTAACACAGCTGTTTACCATTTCAGTGGGATAAAACAAAATAATTAAGAGCAAAAGATTCCTGATATTTAACTAGCTATGTACTTAAATAGCTCACTACTGGTATTTTATAGTAAGACAATTGCCTACTAAAATATAATCAGTCATTTCAGGTATATAGTATTGAAAATACTACCTATAATTGAAAATTACTCTTCAGCATTTAAACCTCAACTTAATTTGAGATCCCATGGCATGAAAATAATTTTGATACAGAGCACTACCCATTCAGAAATGCAGCCACTTTAGGAGTGATCCACTCCACAATGGGTTAGATTATGGGACAGGCAGCCAGAGAAAATATGGAGCAAATGAAAACCTTAATAATAATTTAGTGAATAATTTGCCTTTTATATAACATCACACTAATTACACATCAAGATGCTTCTCATAGGTGAGGAACAAAGCTCCAGTATTTATAATCACATAATTTTTCAGAGGAAGCTTTATTTAAAAAGAGTTGCAACAAAATTGGCAGTATTTGATCTCTTACTATATAAAGAAATCCTACACCTGTGTATGTTGATATGTCAGAGACATTTAGAAATAAAAGATAAAGGTAAAAAATGCACTTTGTTCTCATTCCTTTTCAGTTAGGCAGGTTTTCAGAGAAAACTTTTCCAGTTTATGGATCATGGCTGTGACAGATGAAACGTCTGTGCAGAATTTATTTTTCTTGCAGAAATAACATTCTACCAGTTTTGCCAGGAGATGGCAAGTTTTATGGGCTTATTTCAATTGAAAACATCTGCACTAGAAAATATATGCTGCTGGGTCACATGTTAAATAACACTACTATATGTGACTGCATAGAACGGCTGTTTTGCATCTTCTTTATAATGGTTTGTAACTAAGCATAATTGTCTTGGATCATTAATTGAAGTTGCTGTAACATTAACCCTTAATGCTTTTAAACTTAGTTTTTCAGTTACATAGGGCTGGATTCAGTTACATTCTTGAAACAAGCCGTTTCCAGGAATAGAACTTGGGAGGTACTTCTATTATAAGTCAAGTTCAAAAGGCACTCTCAAGGCACCTGCTTGCCTCCTAAAATCTCAGATGGCCACAGATTTTTAATTTTTTTTATATGAGAATTTCAAAATGATCCAGCTTTCTGTTTCTAAACACATCAGCCTAAAGGGCTCCTTGCCAAAACTGTGTGCACCTTCTTTGAACTGATAGTGTCTGGAGAGTTGTCTAACCCAGTTTTGAAAACCTGAGTTGCCAGAGCAGCCTGGATGGTGGATGAAATCTGCAAAAATTGGTGGAAGACTGATAGAAGACAAGCCCGCTTCCACAACCATCAGCATCACAACTTGCATCTTTCCAGTTAGGCAACTGAACCTTATCGGAGCCTGGGTAATTGCAGCTTTCCAGGCAGTTTTTTAACAATTGACTTAAATTCTGACATGCCCGAAGATCTCAGTATTTGGGCTTAATTTGAAGCTAGTCCATGGTGGAATTCCAATAAATAGTTAGCATGAGTCTTATCACATTAGGACCACCTAGGTTTGAGTAAATAATAGAGAAGGAAAATATGAAATAGAAGAGGATGTTTCATACTTCACTTGTCCTCAGACATTTAAAATTTCACAATTCTAGTTATACCAATTAGGGGGTTGTTAAAAACCAAATCTTTCTGCCTCCCCAATCCTCTCTCACTTATGAACTAAATCTGGAAGTGCTTTTCTAGATAATAGCTACATGAATATAAGACTGGTGCATTTGGCCCTCTCCCCAAGAATTTATAACATTGGAATCCAACAGATTCCATTGCATGATAACAGATTATTGGGCTAGAAAAAAATGCAAACATCTTAGAAAGCAATGTGCCTCCTCTAAACACTTGGCCACATGTTGTGGGAAGATGTTTAAAAAAGCATGTCTTCTTCAACACACACTGCTAACCAGAAATCTTCTCATCATGATCTATGCACAGCTGGTTTTCTTCCTTTAAATGAAGGCATCAATGATTCAATCCCAATAATTTGCTTTTTGGGAAATCTCTCCTGGAGCTGATAAAGGCTAATGATTGGGAATTATTACAGATAGGCCTATGCAACGTCCCTGCCAGGCTGCAGGGATAGAGAGAATGGATTGTCCTTTGCTTCATCAGTCTAGATCAGTCCTGTTCCAACAATTACAGGAACGAAAGGTGCCGAACAATGAAACGAGGCATATTATTGCACCAGATGGTCCATTTTAGAACAATTCACATACAGGTCTAGAATAAAAGGCAGCTTCAATATTCACTAAAAGCATTTTCAGAACGTTCCAATAGTTTCAGTCCAGTTTCCATACTTTGATTGGAACTGCAGAATTTTTATGTTAGTTGCTTTCGTGATTTAATCTCATTTGTTTAACAGCATTTTAACTTCCACTGGCGAGGGTTTAATTATTTATTTTGACATTTATATGGGCTACAGTTGCATTTGTTTCACTATCCTGATATCTATCACAATGGAACTCACCCAGATTTTCTCTTAGCAATCTCACTTTGTAATTAGAGGTATTACATCCAGTCTTCTAAGTAAACTGGCAGAAATGCAGTGGTTACACATAAATAATTTTTTGTGCATTTCCAAGCTAGCAAGCTGTGAAGTCCAAATCCAACAAGTTTTCACGTTTTTTAGCTCAGTGAATTAATTCTAGTAACTTCATGGTATCTATTTCTATTCTGCGCAACAAAAATAGTTTTGTTTAGGACTCAGCATGGTTCTCCATTTCCTCCCTCTTCCCAAGTCACTGTGTATTAAATGATATTGCCTTAATATTCAAAAAGATAACAATATAATAACACAACCTGTCATACAATGGGATGAGAAATACTGGAAAAAAATTTCATCTTTTTTTTTTTTTCATGTTGAGTACTTTCTGCTATTTGGCTTCATCTTAATTCGAAGTTTGAGCAAAACATATAAATAATGTAAATAATTCCAGCTTCTTCAGGATAGCCCTCATCAAAACAGATAGACCATTTGCAGAATCACATCCCCATACTATTTCTAAGCCATGTGTTGCTGGGATATTTTGCTTAATGCATTCTTTGTGGTGAAAGAATGTGCACGTATCTCCTGTTCCCTTTCTTCTTATCAGTTGATTCGATAAGAAATTTGAGTGGCCTGTAAACAGGGCAGTAAAACAATGTTCTGTATTAATTCTAGTTGGGAATGAGATTTCCTGTAACATTTGCATGCTCCCTGAGATGAACCAAATATGCAAAGAATTGCAGGCCAAGCCCAGGGACAAGTGCGATTAACCTGATTTAACAAGTATGATTACAGAGAGGGAGAGGTCTCTCTGATAATGGCACAAAAAGGTTCTCTGTGTATTTTAACACAGCTGCCATCTAAATTCGAAAATGCCATGGAATAACTAGGGATGGGAAAAAGGTTGATGTTTGTCTCTGAGAGGGACAAACAAGCTGTCATAACAAAGCATGAAGTCAGCAAAGATGTTGTCTGAACTATCGTGGGCTGGACCATGACAAGGAAAGGACAACACAATTTATTGGGAATCAAATGCAATTCTACTAACAACATTTTGGCACTGAGTATGGACCTTTTACCGTATCACGCTGATTTAAGAGGAATAAATTGCACCACCTAATTAAAAAGAAGAGAGATAGTAGTAAAGGACAGAGGCAGGGTTAAAGCTGACATAGGAGAGCCGTAATTTGCAACAAAAATGTGGAAATCAACATCCTGCTGGCAAAACATCCATTGAAATGAATGAGGTGACAAATCCATGCGTTGTCAAGAGGGCGCCTGTACATCAGCTTGTGTTAGAGTCTACTATTTTATTGAAACAAGTTTCCAGGATTAGGTACAAAGTCAGAGAGTTCAATAAACTTTTTGTTGGCTCATGAAAATTGAAACATTTTGCAAGCAAAGAATCCAGTTTCTATGAGGATCCTCACTCCTGGAAGTTGTTTCTTTATTATTATTTTTACTGTAGAGGTATTCTAGTTCAAAAGGACTGCCTTAAAATACTGAAACATTTGGAAGCTTGATATGAAAAAGATACTGTGCTCTGAGTTCTTAGCAAGTTAAGACAAAATTCTGCTGACCAAGTCCTTTCCCCTGCCCAGGTTAGTAATTTAGAGACATTTTTGAGAACTTCAGCATTACATCCCTGTTCAGAATAAGAATTAGTCTGAAACCTTTTGGGACAGGAAGCCCACTTTTGGTTTTTTTTACTAAGGATATTCCACTGTTGCCAGAAAGTCTGTTTTCACACACAATTGTTTTTCTTCGCAGTCTGCAAGTGACTAAACACTGCACAGCTCTGTCAGAACTGGTTTGAAACAGAACCATCTGAACAGAGCTGCTGTTAACACTTCTGAGCAGTATACAAACTAGTTCTGTTGCACAAATTTAGGGATTATTTATATTTATTTTTTTAATAGAAAAAAAAATCAAAAACAGGTCCAGGATATAGCCAGGACCTTTAAAAACTTCTCATGAGAAAATGAAGCAGAAGGAGATAATGTTCTTGCTCAGGAACAGCAAGCTCAGGGTAGCAAGAATGGATGAGAAATCAGGTTCAGATAAGGAACAGATTTTGCTCCTCCTGCCTGTGTTGAATCTCCTTTCCAACATTTTTCCATGGAAAGTTTTTCTATAGTAAGCACAAAATCAGTCAATACTGGGCTGGAAAGGACCCAAAAAGTCGATCTGTCAAAATTCCTCTCTCCAGGTAGGATTGGTTCCACCTGCATGGTCCTCCTGGCAGCTGCTCCAATGTGCAGTAACTAAATAACCCATTTCCTTCAATATGTTCCAATTAATGCTTTTCTTCACTTTTCCCTGGATCATCTTCTCCTGATTCAAATCTCTGGTGAACCACAACACCTAGGATTAGACTGAATGGTTTTGCTATTGCCTCATCAATTCCAGATAGGATGGCAGAACTACACCATGAGTACATGATGTAACAAACATGACCCTTGCTTACATCTTTAGTATAGTGTTGTTTTTTGTTTTTTGTTTTTTGTTTTTTTTTTGTACCCAAGTGCCATGTTTATTGTGCCATTAACTACAGCCCTTTATTTCTTTGCCCTTGTAACAGGCCAGTGATAATGGGTACAACTAGGAGACAGAATCTGATCCCCCAAAACTTCTATTGACAGTACCTGTGAAAGAAAAAGGTGAAAGGATGGATTAATTTTCAGTGTCTGGTATAGCAGCAATGTGATCTTCTCTTGAACAGAAGAAGTTAACTACAAAGTCACTGAGTTGCAGAAAAATGGAGAATCCCAAGACATCATTTTTTTGCAAATCACTTTTCAGAGGATAACAGTGAAACAAAAGAATTTATAGGTGTATTAATTTTGTCCTTGATAGCATAATTGCCATTACGATCCTGATTCCTGAAGTGTCTGACTGTACAGAGGTACTGAGCAGTTGCAGCTTTCATTGATCTCTGGTGGAACTGTAAATGATCAGGACTTTTGAAAAATCCATATCCAGAGTGATTCATTTCTTATCAAAAATACTACCCTTTTTCATATAACTTGAAAGTTATTTATTTCCCACAATAGGTATTTCCAATACAATTCCCCAATAAATAATAAATCACAGACAGAACATCCTTCAAAACATTTTCAAAATATTTGATATCTAGGAAATGCTTTGCATGTCTAGAAAATGCCTAGGTTTTTTAATCTTTTGGAGAGTTGTTTTCGAGTGTCAACAGTCAAAGATTTGTTCTTGGATGCAAGCTCTCTCTGTTATGTATCTTGGCAGAGCTTGGTAGATAATAGCATGCAGTCCGAACCTGCTAGAGCCCTCAGTTTTTAAAAATCACCGGGTCACATCTCAGGAGGCTGTGCAATACCCTGAAGCAAACACCATATGCAACAGGTTTTACAGGTTTTAACACTAAAACTATTTATGAACTTCAAAATGTTTTTTTTTTTTTAATAGTTTTAACATTTTAAACCAGCTATAAGGAAATAATCCCAACCTCTCCTCTGCTGAGCAGATTGCTTCTGAAGTCACATTATTTTCTGTATTTAAGAAATTAAAGTTTGGATCTAAACAGCTGCTGCTTTTGTTTTGCATTTGGAAGGATAGGATGAGGACAGCGAAGTGACATTCTGATGCAGGAGAATTAAACATGCCTAACTCCTTCATTGGCAAAATTGTCATGGTGCTATTAACTCCAAAGGAAGAAAGTAAAGCAGAAATGAAAGCAATAGGCCATCATTTGAATAATGCACATTTGAATGAATAATTAGGCACAAATCAACAGGGGCAAGCAAATGTAAACACCAAAGGGGACCTCAGTGGAGTTTTAAATCAACACCATAATACAAAAGAGGTTGCACAAATACAATTATAAAAATATATTTACATATTTTACATAGGCCCATAAAAAATGTACCATGATAGATGATTAATAAAAATTTATTTTATCATTAAGATAAGATTTTGTTTGTTATAAAGTTACCAATTCCTCACAGAAAATGGTCTGAGACCAGATGCACACTCTGTTCACCATTCTGCAAATCAGCCTATTGGACTGAAGCATTTTAGCGGATTCAACTTTTTGGTGGCTTTTTTTTTTTTTCCTTAGGTGGGAAGGTTGTGTTTGTTTTTTCCATGATTAAAATGTGCTGGTGTTCAAGACAAGTTGCTTAAACTATGTCATATTTCTCATAGTTCAACATCAATAATGAATAATCTCAATGCAAACAGACCCTTAAGGGGTAAGTTATTCATTGAAAACATTCAGAGATTACTGACAAATAAAAATGGCATTCACAGAAATCAGGACTAATTCATGAATGATCCACAAGCAGAAGAAACAGCAGAATTCACAGTTAATAATCTTTACTTTAATAGTTTTACCACAAAGAAAAAATAACCCTAAATGAATGAAAAGCAGTGACTGAAGTTCCTTACCAAATAACCGCAAGACACTATATAATAGTTTGCAGTATTTTAGGAAAAATAAGACTAAGGATATGACCAGATACATTGCAAATTTTAACCTGTCAAGTAAGCTGATTGATATGCTTTTGCTCCACACTAAATTGCTCTATATTTGCATTCTGTGCGTTGTTTTCTGTTGGAACCTCAAAAACATAGTTTTTAAAATAAGGTTTCGAACAGAATTAAAGACTGACTAAATCTTTGGGAATATAAAGAAAAACATTTTGAACAAGAACAATAACTAATTCAAAATGTTCCAAAATGTACCCTAGCACTGATCTTTCCTAAAATTGAAAAAAAATAAATAAACATTGGGATTTTAACATTAATTTTACATTTTACTTTTTCATTATAAGGAAGGTAATTTAAAATAATAGTTTAAAAAATCAGAATGCTTTCCTTCACAAAATAATCAATTAATCTGTCACATTGATCAGCTTAAAAGAAAAAAATTGAAATCTTAGAATTTTCTTCAAATTAGAACTGTTCTCACCAAATCCACTTATATCAATAACAGAGTCTATAGAAATGCCATACAATTTGTGTTGCTATTAAAAATTCAATTTTTAAATTCTTGTCCATTTTAAGTTTAGTTGAAATAATCAAAAAAAGTTGAAAGAAGTGGAAATAGAGATAAATAAAAGAAAAACAAGGAATATTTTCCTTCAGGAAACAGATATTAAAGATGCGAATTTATTTCAAAATACACATTTTCTCTCTCTAACTAATTCTAATAATATTTTACACCATCTCTTCCCCCATCATTACTACTCTTTGGAGTAATATTGTAACACAGAGTGTTGGTTTTGGCTGGGGCAGGGTTAATTTTCCTCCCAGTGGCTGCTGTGGGAGCTGTGTTTTGTGTTTGTGCTGAGCACAGGGCTGATAACACAGAGATGTTTTTGTTATTGCTGGGAGGGCTTGCACAGCGCCAAGGCCTTTTCTGCTTTGCTGCTGCCACATGCTGACAGGGCTGGGGGTGAATGGGAGTTTGGGGGGAGACACAGCCAGGGCAGGTGACCCCAGCTGACCACAGGCATATTCCAGACCAAGTGGCATCACGCTATGTGTAAAAAGTCGGGTGAAGAAGGAGTAGGGGGGGACATTTGGAGTGATGGTGTTTGTTTTCCCAAGTAAACATTACCTGCGATGGGGCCCTGCTCTCCTGGAGATGGCTGAGCACCTGCCTGCCATGGGAAGCAGGGAGTTAATTCCTTCTTTCTTGTTGTTTGTGTGCATGTCTGTTGCTTTCCCTATTAAAGTACCTTTATCTCAACCCACAAGTAATCTCACTTTTACTCTTCAAGTTCTCTCCTCGGGCCCATGGATGGGGAGTGAGCGAGTGGCTGTGTGAGGCCTGGTTGCCACAACGGTTATCCAACAACATTTTTTCTTCTTTATCTCTTCATCTTTCTATTATCAACCATCAGAGTCACTACACTTCACATTTTTAGTACCAACCTCTATTCCAGAAGTGCTTTGTGAAAACCCAATAACGCTTAGTGTTCTATGTTCCCAAAACCCCAATAAACTCTGCCTTAATTCCTGAGGAAACTGCCAAGCCTGCAGGTGCCTACAATATTTTCAAGGAAAATGAAATGAAGGCATCTTAATGAAATTGTTTGAATTTTCAGTTGGAGTAGAAATAGTTAATACTGAAAGCTGACTGTTTTCTTCCAGAGAAAATACTGTAGGGCAGATGAAACAAGATGTTTAAGAATTTTTTGTGATTTGTTTATGGCAGCTCGGCCTTCAAGTTCACCTATTTTTTCGACTTTTATATGTCTTAATATAAAATCAGTATCCCTTCCATCCAGAAAAGTTGTTTTTAATAAAGAAAAAGCATAACCATAGCAGACCTGGCATTGTCATGAGCTCCAGTCTTCTATGGTGAAGTTTCAAAAATTAATCTGAAAACAAAAACTGGGCAAAATGCAAAGTCAAGCCTCTGCAAAGCTTGGGATAATTCTGATGCGGAATAGGGGCACTGAACTAACTCCAAGAAATGAAATGCATTCAGAAATGTCAAGAGGCGCCATTTTGACATATTCAGTTAAAACATCTAAATTTCTTAGAAATAAGTGTTTTGGTTACTCAGTAGCATTTCAGCAATAAATTTCATCTTTTTATTCTCTCAATCTAGTTGTCTTCTGCTTCCATTGCAGGCTGACAGACAGGCATTAGGACCAAATTAATCCATCAACAGCACACATTACCTAAGGTGAGTCATGTGATTCCAAAAAATGCATTACTGAATATGTTTGACCAAAAACTCAGCTCATAAAAGAATGCAACTTCTAGAAAGGTAGAATTTATTTATGGCAAGATGCTATTTTATATTATATTTATTTAATATTGATCTAAAGGAAAATAGTTTAGATCACTGTCAAAACAAAATCAATACTCATATTCAGGTCAACTAACATAAAATAAAATAGCAATTTTAATTTTAATTCTCTATCAGGAAAGTATGACACCTTAAAAATGTTATCCTACTCGTTTTCCTGTCTTGGAAATTACACTTCACAGTGGAATATAATTTTAGTGAAAAATTCCCAACTATCTTGAGCCAAAATCCATGTTCAGGTACTTGAATATGTTTCTTGATTTTTACAGAGGCAGAATTTTCTGTGCTTCCACCAGCATAGATTCATACATAGTATTTGGGACATTCCTATTCATTAGCTTGATGTCCTGCATAGCCCAGTTAATAGAGATGCCCTGAATTATGTTAGATCTGGGTTAAAAAGCAAATTGCAAGGATTAAAAATTCACCACACTTTTTGGTAACGGTAAGTTCTTCTGAAGGTTAAATAACTTCACTGCTAAATATTTGTACCTGATTTCTGGTCTAAATATATCCCATTTCCAGACATCAGCTCTCCTTATGCATTCATGTGCAAAGCTGATGAGCTCTTAATTATGACATTGCTGTTCCCCATGTAGTTAGTTACAAACTGTGATTAAGTCCCCCCGTAGCCCTGTCTTTGTCAGGGTAAACAGATTGTGCCCGCTGGAGTCTGACCATAACGCGTGTTTTGAGTGCTTTATTCATTCTTGTGGCTATTCTTTGATGAGAGCATACCGCTGCTGGCAGACTGGATGCACTGGGTCCATAATTTGGTCCCAGTTTTGCACATGAGGCCAGCTATAGTGCCCCTGGAGCTGAACAGGAAGCTTCCACTCGGATGCGCGGAGTTTCTATCAGCAGAGCTGTTCTGGTTTGACACTGGCACAAGGCCAAATGCCCACATGAAAATACACCTTCTCTGGTGTCTGCTGTGAGATTTTGACCAGGAATAAACAAAGCAGGCTCTCACTTGAAAAAGAAGAAAAGTTTATTAACTAAACTACAAAGACAATTACTAAACTACACACAAAAGGAAGAAAAAGGAAAAAAAAATAGAAAACACAAGGAAAATGAAAACCTCACAAAAACACTCTCCTCCACCTCCTCCCCCCCAAATTCCCAATACAATACAATCCAAAATCAATTCTGGGTCCAGCACCACCCTTTAGAATGCTCAACTTCAGTTCCTCAAGAGGAGAGGGAGTCCTTCCATGTGTCGTGGTGGCCTTTTCCGTCCTTGTTCCGGTGCTCTCACCACCGGACCAGAAATCAGGGCTGCTTCCAGGGTTGTCCTTTTAAGGAGGCTGTGTCCAGTTCCAGAAAAGCTCAGTCTCTCACCTCTGGGACATCTGTCCCCCCCATATTTTATATACCCCCTGGGGCCGAGGGGTACCCACACTGAATCTTCTTTGGCTCTGGGACATTTCTCCCCCTGGTCTCAGTCTCTGTATTCCAGGGGAACATAGCTCTGTCCATGGCTACACAAAAGAGTCCAGCATAAAATGCCACTCCCTCTTCTCCGTCTTTCCAACATCTCTCACTCTCTCTCTCTCTGGTCCAGACTTTCATCACTCACTCATCTCCTTCGTCCTCCTCCACTCTTATCTCTCGTCTAGGAAGGGTTAGTGTTCTGTGAAATTTTCATTGTCCAAAGAAAGGGTTAAAAACTCCTCCAAGCGGCCCCCCCCACCATCTCCTCAGCCGGGCTGCCTGCTACCAGCACATGTTTACTGCTTTCAAGGTTCAAGGTAACGGCACACAAACACCGGCTGCACTTTCTCCGTCCGTCTCCAAAGCGGGGGGGGGAAACAGGCTGCCCATTGCTTCCTGGCATTTCTTTATTTTCTTCCTTCCACCCTTGGGGCCAGGCCTACCTCTCCCAGGCCGGGCCGCATGGCTTTTCCCCTCCCCCAGCCCAGCCAGCAACTGGGCCGGGGGAGAGACTCAACTCCTCCACCGCTGGAAATCCAAAGAGGAACTGCCAGGGGGAGAGCCCTGCTTTTACCCTGTGTTCTCGGAGGTGGATCCCATTTGCCCAGTGGTTAGGCCAGATGGCAATATTCAAAACTGACCACTCATTGGCCCCATCCACACAACATCCCAGAAATCCTGTTTCCGGGTCAAACCATGACAAGCGCACAGTCCATGCTCTTCTGGAGAGCAGAGCCAGCTGGGTCCTGCCTGCTCCTCAGGATCTCTGCTTGTCAGAGTGACTCTTAGATACATACAAGCTTCTTTTTTCCAGCTTGGCAGTCAAAGAAGGAGTCAGGATCCTTTTGTTCTCATTCTCAAGGTTGTTTATTGTTTCTTATCTATATCAGTCTTTGTCCGACCCACCGAAGTCTGTCTGGCAGGTTGAGTTGAGGCAGTCTGCCTGTCCTTAGGGTGGTGTTATCTTTTCAGACTAAAAACTATGTGTACATTATTTACCATAACTCCCCAATACCTATCACCTGTGTTAGCCAGTGAGTTCCTATTCTGAACCAATCTAAAAGTGACACCATCACAGCAGAAGATGGAGGCCAAGAAGAAGAAGGAGAAAGATACGCCCAGAAAGATACTGGATATGCCCAGGTTCCTCCATCTTGTCTCCTGAACCCCCATTCTAAAAACAACAAAAATCTATTTTTCACCCCATGACAAACTAACTATTATTCTACTTATACTCTCTTGACTTGTAATTCTTCATATAAAGGTTGGCAATTTTTTCCATGGGCCAAGATCAAAGGCACAGGGGTCTTGGGCTCTGTGCCAAGGTCTGTGAGCCCCCTGGCAGGGTCTCGAGTCCCCCAGGGCAGTCAGAGGAGTTTCCTGGGTTCAAACACCTGCTCACCTGCCTGCCTTCCACCTCCTCTCTCATTTCTCTCCCCCTCTCTCCTAAGAGGTTCTCTGCATCCATTTAGGCTGCTCCTATCACACCGAGACTTTGCCCTTAACAGCATTCCCATTAAGTCAAAATAAAAGCAATACAAAATGTATAAACTAAGCCACGTCCAATGTACAGCTTGTGAGTGCTCTTTTTGTTGCTGTGATTTAAATGGAAAAATTTGAAATTCAGAATTGAGAATCTCTTTCCTGCCATATTCTTTTTTGGGGAATCAATGGGTGTTCATTATCTAAATGCTTTTGACTCAAAAGTTTTGAATCAAAAGTTCAACATTACTTTGCTGGTAGAAGTATTCAGTAGTTATTTTAAGATCTTTAACATGGCTATGCAGTTTCTGAGACAGATAACAAAAGATTCAGTTTAAAAAAAAAAGTCTTATGCATTTGGCACAAACATTTAATCTCAAAGTTCTGCAGTTTCAATGACTGATTCCTTGAAATGCAGTCAAAGTTCATTCACGTAATTTTCATTCAAGGCACTGACAGCTGTATTGCTGTTTTCTTTCTGGAATTTATAGTGGCTTCTCTAAAACAGACTTCAAAGAAATGGAATTATTAGCCTGTTTGTGTTTGACAAGAGCTCATTTGCTGCCAGTCAAGGAGACACTTTCGCTGGCCAAATGGTAACAGCCTAAGAGAGACTTTGTCAAAAATCCTCATGTCAGGGAACAACCCATTGGATAGAGAAGAATATTTCAGATATTTTTTGGTTGGTGAAACAGACAGCTTCCCAAACAAATAAAATTATATAAAGTTTCTCACCAAATATGCCATTTTAACTCAAAACCTGGATGTCTCTTCATCACAGGGACAAAATATACAATATTTTCTCTTCCAAGTTTTGAGATTTTTTTTTTCTTTGAAAAAACATTGCAGCAGTTTTCACACCAAGTGTCATGAGACACACATGTGCTTATCTGCCTGGGGTGAGTAAACCAGATGAGCAATTTGATTCCCTCAGGCCCTGATCCCTGCAGGAAGCTTTGCACAATTCTGTGTCTTTTCCACAAGTCAGAGATTTTCCATCAGCATTTTTTTTCCTGCTGGTTGCTGGAACATGCTTTTTGAAGGAAACTGAGTCTTTGAATCCTTTCCTGTTGTCTGAAAGCTCTGCAGTAGCTGAGCTGTTAATCATGAAGCAATATGAGGTAACTTCACCTGTATTTGTAATCCAGTATGTTAACATGACATCTCTTAAGGGCTAAGGGTAACTGCCAGTCAAACACCTAATTGAGTCTAATGATCTCACAGGCATTAAAAGATCTCATTAAGTCAGCTCTGAGGGTTTTTATTTTACATTCATTTCTCAATGTATCAAAATGAAAATTGTTTTTCCATAAAGCAATACATTCTCACCATTTCAGGCTTAGATATCCTTATTGATTGTGCATTTTTTTTCAAATGAACAGCACCATCCAATCTCTTTGAAGTACTCTTTGTGGCCAGGTTACCTTGGCAATAGAGCTATGTGGAAAAAGGAAGTATTCTCTCTCAGAGAATTTTCATATTTTGAAATCTCTTTGCCTACAGAAGCAAGTCCCATCTACAAAAAGAAACAGAGCCTTGACATTCTATCAGTAAGGGAAGTAACCTATTGGTTTTTCAACAGCCCTGAGATCACAAATGAAACATCAATTAGTTTTTTTTTTTTGGTTTTTTTTTTTTTTTTTTTTGTTTTTTTTTTGTTTTGGCAGACTGCTGAGAAGGAGAGAGAGAAACTGGCAAGAAAATACTTTTTGCTTCAAGAAAACCTTATTGGTGATAAATTTTAGCTTCAAAAAGTGAGACAATTCTGACACAAGTTGTTTAGTCATGGTTTTGCTAGCTAGCTCCACTTGGCAACTAATCAAGTTGAAAGGGCACTTATTGAATACTTAGATGGTTTTAATTTTCTCTGTAGCATTTTAGATTTTAGCCAGCATCTTTACTTGTCATACTCCACAACAAATAGCACAAATATAAAACCTTATCTGGAATAAGCACATTAATATTAAGAACTACTATACACAATGTATGCATAGCAGGAATGAAGAAGCCATATCATGACATCCTTTTTTAAGGTTAAAAACTCCCAAAACTCGATGCTTAGCTTAAGCAGTCATTAAAACTAAGGTTATTTTGTGAAATTGCAGAACTGATACTCGTTCTTTCATAAAAATTTAAAATATAGCCATTTGCCTAAAGACTACAATTCAAAATTCTACTTCCTTTATTTACTTTTATCATTCTAAGTGTGCTGGCTTGGCTTGTGAAAATTTTAGTGTGTCCTCCCCAGTTCTGTTCTACCCCTGTCGTACGGTGTAGACAGAGCATGCAGCCAGAAGTTGATTTAACTGGGTTATTCAGCTACCCAGAAAGATGCACCTACTCAGTCAAGACGTTGCCTTGCACAAGAAAAAATGTCCTATACAGTCAATAGAAAAGGCTTCTGTAATAAAGGCCTAAGTTGTGTTCTATTCATGCACATCTACATGTAAAACATCAGGATCAATAAACTCTACTAAAAAAATCAAAACCCCCTTAAAAACTTCATGTCTGGGAGGACAGCGAAGGATCCACTTTCAGCTGTACGGCCCCCAAGATAAGAAGGGCATGGACTGTTGGATTAAGTCTGCAGGAGGCCACAAATCTGGTCAGAGGGCTGGAGCACCTCTCCTGTGAAGAAAGGCTGAGAGCTGGGGATCCTCAGCCTAGAGAAGAGAAGGCTCCAGGGAGACCTTAAGGGCCATGCAGAAGAGCTGAGAGGGACTTTTGATAAGGACATGCAGTGATAGGATAAGAGGGTAGGTTGAAGCAGGGTATTAGGAAGAAATGTAGGACAAGGAGTGGTAGGAGTGACAGGACAAGAGGGTAGGTTTAAGCAGGGTATTAGGAGGAAATTCTTTCCCGTGGGAGTGGCGAGTGTTCCTGTGGTTTTTGTGCCTGCCCACAGTGGCAGGGAAGGGGAACGAGTTGGGGGGTTTGTTAGAATTAGATGATCTTTAAAGTCCCTTCCAACTCAAAGCATTCTAGAGTCTATGATCTACAGTCAATCCAGGTGAAAACGCTTTAAATATTCTTATATGGGGATCCAGCTGTCAAATAAGTATCCTACATAAAACCTTCCTTCTCACTCCCCAGCCTGGGTGGCCAAAACACAAGTTCAAATTTTCCATCAACTTCTGAAACTCAGCAGGAGGCACAGACATTGATTTGCACCTATAAACCTGATGTAAATTGTTTAAACCTGGGTTGCACAAAACCAGATTGAACTCACCCAATGACTTTTCTTCAGACAGCTGGATTTTTTTCAGTAAAAGCTGTTCTGCTAACTCGTTCCAGAGAATCTGAATGATCTGAGATGATTCTTGAGTCCAAACAGCCCAGAACTGCAACCATGGCTTTGATAATGTGAAATTCATAATGGTCAACTTGTTTTCAGAAATATCCACAGTACTGCTCCAGAGAGGCAAGACATGACAGAATATTTTGGAAATAATTTTTGTGTATGCTGCTATTCTGTAATAGTTACTTCAGCAATCATCAGAACAAGTAAGCCTTACCTTATGATGGACTGATGGCAAGTATAAAAACAACAAATTTGTTTAAAATGTCAGTAAACGGAAAGAATAATTTAAAATGAAAATTTATCTCTCAGTTAACATTAAAAGGAAGAAAAATTATGTCTATTGAAGAAGAGAGAAACAAAAGTAATGGAGTATGTTGTAGTCTGTGGAAAAAAACTTGCTGGGTACCTAATCCAGGAAGAAAATATTGAATCTCAGCTGAGTCAGGGTTTATATAGAACAGTCAAACATTGAGGATTAGAAAACATATGAGAAAACACCGTCTTGTTAATGTTGCAGAACAGATGTATGTGCACTATTCTAAACAGTAAGGAGTGACACCAAAAAGTAAATCAATCACAATATGTTTTTAATTTAATTTTCTTGGTAGTCAAGACATACAAAGACAGACACCATGAAGATGAATGCCAGCTAGGAATGAGAGCTTCAGATCTGTGCTACTGTTCAGATGAGTATCACTGCTCAGAGAATCTCCTGAGGAAAAAAGGATGTCTAAAATAAAGATATCCTCCTCCTTTGAAAGTTCACTGGGTTTAGATTGATGGGGTTTCTGTGGGTGGATAAACAGTTTCTCATGGTCTAGTGAATTAAGCCAGTTTGGCATGAGGACAAAAATCAGCATTCTGCTGTTTTGTCTTTCTGGCTTTGAAGGTGCTTCCTGTGGACAAGAATTATACAAGTGACATCACCACGATGAGGTGTAAGGAAATGTTTAAGTAGCACACAAAATCTTCAGCTCGCTTGTCCAAAGTCTTTAAGAAAATCCGAGATAGAACTAAGGCCAAGTATCTTAATCCTAATTTACTCATTAATAGACCTTGCCTTAATAGACCTTGCCATCTGAAAATTCTATAATCAGTGTTAGTTATCCAGTTAAATACTTTTTTTGTCTTACCCAGAAGTGACTCTGTATGCATTTTGGTGCCAAATGTATTGTTACCAACATCAGTTTTGTTATTAAGATGATGAACTGCCTTTGCTGTTTTGTAAAAATGAGATGAAACTGGTACATTCCCCTCAGATACAGCAACTAATAGGATCTCATTAACTAAGGCTTGTTAAATCCTATAGTTTGAATATATACCTGATGAAATAATTTGTTAAATAAATAATTATGTCATTAAAGCAGAGTAATACACAATATAATAATATCTGAATAAAGTCTCAGACATTTTAACATTGTTATGTGAGTAAATGGCTTGATGTTTTTGCTACCTGCGCAGTCACCACATCTTCCTGATTTTTTCATTGTGTTTTACAAGTAACAAAATACTTCACAAAAGAGACTATTCTAGAAAATTCACAAGAACTGCTTATACAGTCCCTAAGCATGATGTGTAGGCAAGGTAGAAAACCTAGTGCAGCTGGAGTATATGAGGAACTTGCAGCCTGTAATGTGAATCATTATCCCATTTTAAAGCCAGGAAAGTGAAGCCACAGAGAACATGAAGAAAGCCTTTACAGCCACTCATCTCAAGGTATCCATTGTGTGGCTGGTTTTGTCTCCTTACTTTCTCTCTTTACAGTTGATGTAGGAAACTAGAGAAACTCTCCTGAGCAGTAGCATTGCAAAAGTATGAAGAAAGTGTGAAGCAAAGGAAGGCAGTGAATCCAAGTTCTTAAAGAACTGAACTGATGCTTTACTTTTGCCAGCTGTAAGTTCTCATCCAGAATGAACATTTACCTATGGATGCGGTTAGTGTCTGGTTGTATGTATGTGTCAAAGACTGGGAAGAGAAATTAAAATAGGTAGAAAAACAGTTACAGTTGTGACATAACTTAAAGCACATGTAATGCTCAAGAGCTTACCTTCCACACCTTTTCCTTCTCCATCTACTCACAAATCCTCTTCTGTAGTCAAACAAACAAGAATGGGACTAGGTCCAAGATATTCTCACTCCGAGGGAAAGTTTATCATCACCAGGCTGAGGAGTTGATGATGCTGAGTCTCCTATTAGCTCACTAAAATTACAGTAATACCAAGCAATATGAAACAGCTCCAAAGAGAAAATTTGAGGGCTCCTTCATTTCACAACACATGTGTAGGCAGAGTTATGGAATTCTCCTTCTAGGAATGAAACATGGTCTTGAACACTGGACCAGAAAATGAAGGAACAATGTAGGCATGGAGCCATAGAGGTATTGGATAACTGAAGAAATTGCAGAGGATGAGGACAATACTTTCTGATCTTTGGGAGAAAGTTCAAATTTTCCTCAGGTTTAGCCTGGCACATGTAATTCCCATAAAATCATTTTATACAGTTATGTTCTTGCTTGTCAATTTTTCTCTTCATGACTGCTTGAAGGTGGTCAATTTCTGCCAAATTTGACAGGGTAACAGTGGTTTCAAAAGTATTGAGTTCCTACAGGTTCTGTGCAGACGAGCAAGAGAGCTGCAGCACATTCACCCTTCTCACTGAGGGAGGAGCAGCAGTTTGAGCTCTCTTGTGGGATCTCCACGCACAGAGAGGGGATGCCAAAGTCCCTGCTGTGCAAAAAGCCACAAAGGAGCTTGCTCAAGCTGGGGGAAAGCAAGCTGCCAGCACTGAGCCTTCACACAGAAACTGTTTCACAAAAAGGGCTCAGGTCTCAGAGCTGGGATCTCCAGGTGGAGTCAGGGAGCTGCCAGCAGGCAGAGCAAGGCCCTGCAATCCCAAAGAAGAGAGGGGTTTGACACACTGCTCCTCAGGAACAGCGTTTTGTTATCTTTGCTTTAGAGGCAGGTAGTAAGACAGTAAAGGTAGAAGGAAAAAAGGAAGGAGATAAGTAAATTATCTCCAGAAAAATAGTGATGTAATCCCCACTGGACAGACTATCATAATATGTCCTTAAAAACTGCTGGGAGGTTGAAGGGAATTAATTAGTTTAGAGTTTCTATAAATATGTTCTTGAGTGACAGGTGTTCTGGCATCCATATGCAAAGCTGACTGCCCAAATACAATTGCAAAACCACCCGCTGGGAAAAAAAATCATGTTTATCTGCTGAGAAAATAGATATGTTGCACCAATCTGTTCTTCTAAGAGAAGCACACATGGCAAACCTCTTAACTCTGCCATGTCCATGTAATTACAGAGTGAAATGTGGAAATAGGAAGAGCTAATATCCCTGCACAGAGGCTTAGAAAGCACTTTTTTCCCCCACCAGCATTCTTGGTATTGACTTTTTCCCACCTAAAAAAGAGTGATAAATAATTTACTTGCTCATCATAAGACACTGAAGAGCAGATTGCACTTTCTACAGTTACTTCAGTTTTTCAGTGATGTGAGTGTGAAGTGATTCAGATCCCTTCTTAAATATTTGCAAGTCCTTCCCCTTGGTGAAGTCTTTATATTTGAAGTTCTTTATATTTGTATATTCTTTTGACTTGGGCTCAGTATTCCAAATTTAAACTAAGCTAGAATTCAAAATTCTAGCCTTTAGCATTTAATCCTGAAAATGTAAACAATTAATTTACAATGCAATAGCCTGCATTCCCCTGTACTAGGGAGGGAATATAAATCCATTCACTTGATTACAGGACCATAGAATAGCTGAAACTGGACAAGGTCTTTGGTGATCTTCCTGTCCAGATACCTCTCTGCTCATACAGCATCAGTCAGAGGGAAGCTTCACAGCTTCTCTGGGCACCACTTCCACTGTTTAGTGAAAATGTTTTGGGTTTTATTTTTCCAATTATATATCCACTTGGAGTAAAAAAATAAGTGTTCTTTTGCTAAAACAATATTAATTACTAGCAAAAAGAAAGATAGTTTTCTTGCTATGAACTGTATCTAAAGTATGCTCAGTTGGACAGCTGAACTCAGAGCGACTGTACTGCTTTCCCCTTGCAAATTTGTTAATAATCCAGTAACAAATTTTGGAAAGTACAAGGACAATACCTGTTCATACACATTACACAAGCTGTAGCAAGAACTTTCCAACCATCTGACCAAGAGGTGAACTGCAGAAAGTACCAAATGTTTCCTGACTGGTGATCTTCACCAAAGCCAGCAGCTTTCAGTTTTTATCACTTGTCTTAATCACTCTTGCAACATTCTCTGCTGCCACGTTGACTTTTTGTAGGTAGTTGAATACATTCAGAGGGCAGTGCAAGGAAGCTGGGCCAGTACTGAACTGTAGAAATGCTTGTAATAAACAACACTTATCATTCCTATTTAAAGAGAAAGTACTCTTCCAAACAAAGTAAGACAAGATGTGACTGCACTGGGATGTCATCCTCCCAGGCTTCCTTCTCCCATGGTTTGGTTTCCTTAGCTTCCCTTGGGGCAGGGCTGCAAGGTAGGGTGAGCCACCATCTGAGTCACAAGAATCCAGCCCTGGGCCCACAACTTTTGATAAACATAAATCCAGCCAGAACTGCATAAAAGACCTCTCCATGACACTCCTATGAGAACCTCTTTCTTATGTACAGAGCAAAGGAACCCATCTCTGACAAACATTACCCGTGCAATAGACTGTCTTAACTGCTCTCTCTGCATCATG
This sequence comes from Zonotrichia leucophrys gambelii, assembly GCF_028769735.1. NCBI lineage: Eukaryota > Metazoa > Chordata > Aves > Passeriformes > Passerellidae > Zonotrichia > Zonotrichia leucophrys. Next base: position 99,076,183 of record NC_088169.1, read on the forward strand.
CTACTTTCCTTTCCATCCAGACTGAGCTACCCTGCTCTGAGCATGGTGCTCAGAGGCCACCTCCCAGAGGAAACACCCTGCTAGGAGGCACTGTGCTTTACAGGGCTTCCTCCACTTCATATGAAACACATTTCTCTGGTGACGACTGATGTGACCTTTTCTGGGGGTTGAAGGAAATCATAGATAATTAAGATTAAGCTAGGCTGAGGTAATATCAGTTTATCACCCTAGAGAAATCAAAATGCATATTTAATGGAAGAGTATTTGCCCTGATGCTGAGATCATAAGAAAACAGACCTTGGAAATCCATGGAAATCTGTCTCTAACTGTCATTGGTCTGTACCTGTTGTTTTGTAGCTAAGAGGCAGCCTCGTCCAGTTTAATCACTTCCCTTATCATTAAAACAGGTCCTGCAGGACCCACAAAATTTATTTTCAATTAAAATAACAAAAAATACTTATCTTTGGCTCCAGGCTTCTATAGCACCTTTGAAGACTGTTCTGTTTTGGGCTCCTTTCTACAAGAAAGAAATGGAAGTACTGTAGCACATTCAGAGAAGGGCAATGGAGCTGGTGAAAGTTCTGGAGCACAGGTCCTATGAGAAGCAGCTGAGGGAGCTGGGGATGTTTAACCTGGAGGAGAAAGATGTCTCAGGGAGACTTTTTCTCTCTGCAGCTCCCCTGAAAGGAGGTGGTACCTGGTGAGGGTTGGTCTCTTCTGCCAGGTAGCAAGTGACAGGATAAGAAGAAACAGCTTAGGGTTGTGTCAGGGTATGTTTATATTGAATATTAGCAAGCATTTCTCCACCAAAAGAGTTCTCAGGCACTGGAACAGGCTGCCTGGGGAGACAGTTGTGTCACCATTGCTGCAGGTCTCTCAAAGCTGTGTATGTATGGCACAAGGGGACATGGTGGAGTGGTGGGCTTGGCGGTGGCATGTCTACAGTTGGACTTAATGACCTTAAAAGCCTTTTCCAATCTAAAAGTTCCATAATTATATGGATTTGTACAATAAAACAAAATCCCGCACCATGAATCTAATAATTTCAGTGGGAACCCAACAATATACAGACGGTACTTTCTGATGCTACTTTCTGTCCCATGAGATAAGTTTATTCTTGGCCTCCTCCACATATTCTTCAAATAGCTGGCTTCTAAATCAGCCTGAAAATTCACCACAGAATGGCAACTTTTCATCCCAGGCCAGGCAGCAATTTCAGTTTGCTCTTGCACAATGAGAAAGTCCCAGTTTAATGATTACAGCTTCTACATCATGGCCCATAGGAGAAATTTTCCAGTGTATTAAGTCTCATTTCAGAGCTAGCAGCTTCTATTTCAGCTCAAAGTGCCCACAGCTTCCAGAGCACTGGGATCACATTTGCCCATGCAAAATATTTCCCATAATAAATACCTGCATTCCTCATTTGCTGGGATTTCCAAATGATCTAAAATGATGGCCCTTTTGTGAAGGGCAGTGCAAACATTTAGCATTAAAATGACAGAAGCAGAGATAAATGTACTAAGGGCCAAATCCAAAAGGAAAGGCTGCAGTCTTCTAGGCAGTTGATGATGGCAGGGTGGCAGGAACAACAGGAGAATAGAAATGGCAGGATGTACTGCTTGCACTGCAGAAACATTACTGTAAACTATTTCCACTGAGGACAAGCTCTACTTGTACTTGACTTGCTACTGTAGGTGGAAAGTCACTACACTTTTGAATAGATATAAGGTGAATGGGTTGGAGAACAACCTTCTTCTCCTTTTTTGTTGGTGAAAGATTAACCTTTGCACGGCGACTTTAACCAAACATTATGCAAAGTCCTAAGCAGAATAAGCACTCTCATTTCCATCAGAATCTAGGCAATTTTTCATTCTCACGACTTCCCCTACTGCCCTTGAGAAACAGCATTCAGAAGTCCCAAGGTAGCTTTTAAAATCCATTGCCCAGGAATTTAAACTTGCAAAATACATGTTTTTACAGCACTCAAAAAGCCCAGACTCTCCTGAATATTTAAATATAAAGATACCACCCAAGTATGCTCAGATGGGACAAAAATGGCATTTGAAGTCCCTTTATCTTGTCAGAACACAAGCTAGACTGACAGTTGATTTCTACAGTATTATTAATTTATATTTATTAGCACAGAGTTCACAAAAAATTAATATTTTATAGCATAGAGGAAGAAATATCCCTTCTCATTATACCCTGACCACACTGATACTGTCATGGTTATTACTGCAAATTTAAGAAAAACAACAACCACAAAAACTTCAGCACTGTAACTGTGCTTTTGCAAGGCTGTAGATTATTCTCTCTGTTGCCAATAACATGACAGAGCCTTAGAGAATAGACTCAGGAAACTTGCTCATGGGCAGTTTCTATGTATCTTTTAACTTTCCTCTCACATTCCCTTCTAGGCAGAGAAACAGAGACAAGGGTAAAAAAGATTCCGGTGGTTTCTTTCTGTTCTCATGGTGTATCCTTTTTTACCATTCCCCTCTTTCTTACTTTGCATCTCTTTCCAGATCTTACCATGCACCAGTAAGCATCTGTGGCAGGTAACTTGCCAAACAGAGGTTCTTCCATCCAGAGGCAGAGCTTTTCCCAGAGTCACAGGCACACCAAATACAGAGAAAACCTTCTTTGATTAACTGCAAGTCTCACAGCAAACAATGTATGATAGCTGCTGAAGGACAAACCAACCTGAATCTGTAGGAATGATAAAAGCCAGTATGTCCCTTCTGATAATTTTTTTTTCTACTTCTAGTATTTTTCACTTGAGGTCAGCCATCACATCTGCAATAAAGTAATGAAGGCTTACTCCTTTTCTGTATAGTGATCTTAGGCTGTCATAGACAAATAAATGTGGGAGAAAAGATATAATTTTTACATTTATAAGAGGAATAAATTTATTCTCTGCATGTAGTAATTAGTGGTGCAAATGATCAGTAAGCAATACTTCCATACCTTAATAAAATAAAATCTTTGGTTAATTAGGAGATTAAAACACATAATGAATATGTGAACTCTGCCAACTGTTCTAATAGAGGCCGTCAGCTCATTTATATTGTTAATTGAACAATTAGTATTGCTGAATTGTAAACCCACAGGAGACAGGAATGGAGAACATGTTCCTGAGACACTGCATCACTCTGCTGGCACCAAATATCTGTGACCACAGGAGACTCCGCTGCCCTCCAGAGTCTTTCAACAACACGGATGGATTTCAACCATTAGGGAGAGAAATTTAAGTGCATAAATGTTTGCACTTTGGTGAGACTAATTACAGCCCACTTCTTCAGCAATCTCCCAGCACATGAAGAATGACAGGTAAGCAAACATAGGAAAAAAAGATGGAATGGTCAAGAGGAATAATGTACCATGTCCAGAACTGCCAGGCATCAAAGACACCCCTACCCATGCCTTCCTTTTAGCTGGCAGAAAATAACACTGTCCCTGAGATTACTCAGATTTTTGTGCATATATATACACATACACTTAGTTATATGTGGCATTGGTATATTTACAGTTGGAATTAATACATGCCTATGACTATTTAGTGCACAGATTTTAAGCAACTTGCTGAAATGCAATACTTCTGAACTTGCTGCTTACTGCAGAAAGAAAAATAATAAAAATGCTTAGAGAAGAAACAGCAGATTTAGAACAGCTGCTGACTGATGGCACACAAGAGGGACTCTGTAGGGAGAAGTTTCTACTGGGTTTCTATCAGCCTAGAATAATGCATGTGTTGGACTGAAGAGATTCATCTATAAATAGGATCAGTCTTTCTTCTGCATTGATCAGCAGACATAGGCATAACCAAGGAATTCAAGGTGGATGATGCATCCAGCAACAACAGAAACAATGGTTTTTTTTGTCTAAATTAATAGAGGGGAGAAAATGCTCAGGAACAAGTAACTCATGGAAAAGGGTTATTGCTGAAGTGTTGCTAAGATCAGTACCTGCACTGAACTCTTTATTTCTCACTCACAGTTCATGTTGGGCACATAAACTACAGTCACCTAGGAGGTAATATGTTATATACTGGTTTTATACTGGTTATATACTGGAGGTAATGTTATATACTGGGAATGTCAGTTTGATCTGAAAAATAATATATTCTTTTGATGGTCTGTCAATAAAGCACCACCACACCGCTGGAGAACCATGAATGGAGACATGTTTCCTTCTTAGTATGAAGGCAAAAAAAGGAAAAGGAAGGGGGAGAGGGAGTAACATGGTCTCTCTTGTCTTGTGACGTGGACCTTGGCACTAGCTGTTCAATGCTTCAGTTCCAGTGACTTAGTAAAGCCACCACTGAGAGTTTTCACCTGAGAAAATGTGAGTTACTGATGTCCTCTTCAGAAGATTGTGTCAGGTAACTTTAGACAAGCCTGCAATCTCTCTTCCACTGCACAACTGCATCTCTGTTGATAATCCACTGTTGCCTGAGCACCATTTTCCTGAAAAGCATAATAATATTTTATTTTCAGTGCTCTCATGTTGCACAGTATTAACATGACGTATTACCATGATGAAACATGGCAGCTGCTTAACAGAACAGAGTTATAGATGAGTTCAGGAAATTAAAATTATACTGGGTCAAATTGGGACTGTGTTACACCTAATGAAACAACACAGAAGTTACTCTGGACTGAGACAAATTTAAACGATGGAGTCTTCAAAACGACTGCATGAAAAGTTGCAAAACAAACTGTAAGCAAGTGGAACACCATTATCCATGGTAGAAAGTGCTCTATCTGCCTCTTCCTTAAAGCATAGATAATGTTTTCATACATCTCTTTCTGGGAGATCTCATGTCAAACTTCTTAGGTACACAGGTAACTTAAGGCTAACTGGGACTTGCTCACAAATAATTGCTATGCTTTAACATTAAAAATATTCAATGATTTTTCAGTGGGAGGGTGTGTGAAATTCAGAGTTGTTAATCATTTGGCACACCATGCTTAAGTTCAGGGAAGCAAATCCCAAACAGAACTATGTATTCTTGGAGAATGCACATCATTGTCACAGGATATTGTGCATTCTTTAAAAAGTTCCCATGATTTCAAAACAGCAGTTAGACAAATTCACGGAACAAAAACCCAACACATGCTATATCAGTACTGAAGTGAGTACCTGTGACAGTGGTACCTGGCCTGGAGATAGCTGTTACCTGTGAATGTATACCGGGGAGTTAACGAAACAGGTTTGTGCCTATTTTCTTTTTTTTTTCCTAAATATCCAGTAATCACTGATAGTGACAGGATCCTGGACATTGATCTGACTCACACAGCCACTCTTCTGCCTTTCCAGGAGAATTCTGCACTTACTGTTATAGACATAAAACATGTAGTGTGTACAGCTGATACAAGGGATACAAAACCTTGTCAAACTAGGCAACATTATTGAAAATGCCCTAATCATTAAGTCGATATTCATCTCTACAGTAGTTAAATTTGTCACTGTATTTTAAGGAAAAAGAAGTTTGCAAGTCTAGAGCAGCAAGTGCTGATTACTGTACTGTTAATGATGCACACCATATTACTACAGTTGTTTCTACCTTACCTTTAACTAAAGCCATACTTTAGAAAAACTTGAAAATTTTTATTTCTCTTCATTTGTCTTACGGTGTATTGAAAAACTCTAGAGCAATATAAGAATTTAAACCAGTGTCTAAACAGAGAAACAGATAGCAAGTTTCATGCTTCACTGAAACTTCAAACTTTTTCCTCCCAGCCTTTGACAATAAGGGATTCAGAGCGATCATATTTTTGCTTCATTGATATCTTTAATGTCAGTACACACTGAAAATTTTACATGTCATGTGAACAGTTGTATTATTCTCTTGTGAAAGAAGACCTACACCCTAATCTCAAGGTAAAGCAATCATGACTGGTTTTATTCATGCACACAGCTGTGATGCATTTGTGAGAATTATCTGCATTAGTATTAGTCAGTATGGATTTGAGTGTTGAGATGATCAGTGATGAAATCTACAATTACACAATGGTAGCACTCAGTGTTTTATACTTCTCCATACAGAGTAAATACTAGGAAAAAAATTATGTGCGCTGAAAAGTTAAAGAGCTCTTGGAAGCCAAAAAAATGTAAAGTATACCAGTCTTTTAGCTAGTCTGTTAAAAAAAATCAATCTTTATGACTTCTGAAAATTGAAATGTATTAGTTATGAGTCTTATGTGGTTTCTTCAATTGCTTTTTGTAAAATTTGCCAAGTTTTTTTTTTAATAACTGAAGCTGCGTATTTTATGTTAAAATTAGAAACTCTTCCTTTGTGGCCTTTTCAACTTAATTATACATCACAATAGTTTCTGATTTTAGAGCTATCACAGATTTAACCTCTAAGCTCTCTTTATTACTAGCTAACGCTTTACTATCTGGCATAATAATGAAAATACTAGACAAAGAAACAACATCTCCAAAGTTTCCAGCTCAAAAGCATTAAAGTAGCTTTTTTCTTCTTAAAATTCATGGCTAGATTTGACAGGATGTATGGGCTTTATTTGAAGACTGGGCTTTCAACATTGCAATGCCTTTTGAGTAAAGCTGGACACGATTAGACACCTTTAGTTGCACCTAAACCTAGTATTATCTTTATTTATATAAACCTGGAATAAATCCAGTAAAGTGGTTCTATAAAGTGGTTGTATAGAATAAAGGCAGTGTAAAACAGCATCAATTCCTCCTCAGCCCTCCCACCTGTTTGTACCTTTTGAGACTGATTTCACTCTTTCCCCACTGTATGGCAGCCCATCATGAGCTTGACAACTATGCTGTGTTTCTTTCTGGTGTTTTCCTCACACACCTTTGCCATGAGAGCCATGGCTGCACCAGGGAGCCATCTGTAAAGAAAGAAAGCAGGCATGGCACCTGACATCTAAATTTCCATTGTATAAATAAATGTCAGGTGGGAGTTTACCAGCCAAATAAATTGCATATGGTTTAGCTAAATCCCTTATACCTGGCACAGAAATAATCCCATTGACAGAACCTTTCTCAGGTGACTGAAACGGCTGGGGAGGCATTGGTGTGCTGCTGTCCCCGTGAGCCTTTATTTTGGCCAACAAAGGAGAAGCAGTGTGTTACTGGAAGGTTTTGAGAATGGCTACAGAGGAGTGATCTTCTTCCAGGAGGCCAGAAATGCCCTTTCCCATGAACCAGTGGCAAGCCCCCTCCTTCAGCCTGCTGTGTTTGTCACCTTGTATTAGGGTTGTGTCCTGGCAAGGAGAACACAAGAATTTTGAATCACTGCAGCCTGGTATACCTGCTAGGTTTTCTGACTACCACTGAGTTGCACAAAAGCCTGGTACACGGTGTTTTGCTTTAATTTATTTGCTTCTCTTTGTTCTTAGTAACTTGTTTTAGGAGAGGATGTATTTCCTGCACTTTGATTTCCATGGGTAATTGTGTGGCATGTCTCCCAAGCAGCCAGGCACCACTAGGGTGCCTCTCTGCCTTCTCTCTCACCAGGAAGGGCTGACACTCATCTGCTGAGTCTTTCCTGAAGTCACCAGGCAGCTGCTAAGAGGGACCTGCAGATCCTTCATTAAATACATCCGGTTGCAATGGACAGGGAACTGAGGCAGTTTAAGCCAAGTGAGGTACAAAATCAGGTTATTCAAGGTTATCCAGCAAGAATCTCCTTTTCATGTTATCTACCTGTTTAACAAATGCTCATAGCTAAGGAATGGTTGATGTTTGATGACCATTCTCTACACAGACATTCTTTCTAGCAGGACTATTTTTCATCAATTTTTTTACAGACAGCACTAATAAAATTGTGGAAAATCTGTTGGTTTAACATTTTCTAGCCTTTAGGTGGATTTACCTGTGATTCATGCAGTTCAGGAAGTCAGGAGAAGGACAACCTATTTTGAGAGAATGTTCATCTGAGGACTTTTCAGGAAAACTTGAGAAAGACAAATTTTCCTTACTGCCATATATATACTTCTGTGCACAATCAACAAGCATTTTGTTCTGAGCCTTGGTGATGAATGTTCCCAAGCCTCTCTTCAAAACATCAGGGGTTTCCTCTACATGTCCTTGGGCAAATGGCAGATCAAATGTCTTCTCACTGAGGGTGGTGACATTCGGGGTTTTCTGGTTGCTAACTGCTACCTGAAAATCAGCTGCCTTTCACTTGTGGCAGGCACACACAGAGATTCTGAGAAACATTGTCTATTGGGATAGAAAAGCACTGAAGGAACATTGGATCAACTTTTTACAAAAAAATAGCTGAAGGAACACTCAGGCCATGCTGAAGAGAGAAATACTCCTCAATTTCATTTTCTCTTGCCAGTGCAATGTCAAACAAGTCAAGTCTGGCTTGAAACAAACACTGTGTTGTCTGCTGAGATGCTCTGAGGAGCTTCTCAGGGATAGGGATGTCCATCAGGAACTCTCACAAATGAGCTTGCCCTCCCCCAGCAACTTGCCATTAATCCTCCTTCTTTGCTGCCACTGCAGGACTTACTGCAGTAAAACCATGATCCGAGCCTCTGCTGGGAGCGTGTCTGACTCAGAGACAAAAACAAAACCCAGGAATATTCCAGGCTAGCAGCCCCAGGTAACTGAAATGAAAGGCCAACACCTCTCAGGACTTCCACAAATAGATTTCAGTCCTCTGCCTACCCCTCTGGTTTCTAAAAGCCCCATTTCTCATAATCTCTCACACTTTTTTTTTTTTTTTTTCCCCAAGGGAAGCAGGAATCTACTGTTACCTGCCTTGTACAAATGGGAATTGGTGATGCGAGAAACTTACTTAAAATCAAGCAGCAGCATTGAGACAGAGGAAACACACAACTCCAGAATCACAAATTTTCATCCGAAACCTTAGGAAATCATTCCTTCCCTTACATTAGGAGTTCAGCATAGGTGTAATGGATAATTACTTCTTGAGTAGGGTGAAACCATGCAGCAGCACACTGTGCTCTGCTCCTGACTCTCACACAAGCTTATTGGTAGTGACCAAGTTCAATATCAAGACAGAAAACTTTGAAAAAAGGGGTCCCTGTCTGGATTTTGTACCCTTCTCAGTAAACTCCACATATCCCAGCTGCACTGACATCCGGAGCACACCACATCACACCAGCACTCAGCAGTGTTTTATTTTCCCTGCTTCTGCACTGGAGTGCATGATGGGAAAATCAGTTCTCTCCCAAGATGCCAGTTAATTCTTACTTTCCAAAGTGTCCTTATTTTCTTACTATGCTTATTTGGGTAATCACACTTCACCCCTGGGGCACAGATTTGGAGTATGCAATTCAAGCTGTGTTATGTTGTATTATAATGCCATGTAATACAGGATAAATGCTTGCTTCCTCTGGGATACTGCATTTTGAGGCACACTACTGCCAACACATAGGTTTCTAAAACACCGCTAATGACAAAATCATGAAATCAGAAGGTACAGATTCAAACTTGGTAAAAGATAAAAACATGGAGTGAAAGAGGAAAAAATTATAAATACTGTAGCAAATTTCAAATACAAAGCTTTTTGAGAGGTATTTCTTGAACTTTGGATGTCCTTTGGACTTTAATACAGCCAATTCTAAAGATAAAATACAGACTCTTCCCCCTGCCTAGTCCGCTATTTTGGCATAGTATCCAATTTCAGTATCTCTAACAAAAGCATAATTAGACTAACAATTACAGATGTGGGACATCTACTCCCACCCCGTTTTAAGTTGAAGCTTTAAGACCCATTTTCTCCAGCCTACTGCAACTGCTTTTATTTTACAGAAAGCTTTCTCCTTTGTTCAAAATCTTCAACTGTTTATAAATGTTTAACTATAAGGCAACACAAAAAGCTGCATATTAATCTATATAAAAAGGAAAGTCAGAGATAAAAAAAGAGCGGCATGTATTCTATGATAACAAGAATAATCAAAAAACCCCAAAACCTACACTCTCAGTTAGCTATTGGAAATTAAATCACTTTAAAACAGGTCTCATTACACAGGGATTTCTCCTGGGCCTTTTGTAAATTTCTTCCCTAGGTATTTATCAGTGGAAAGAATCACTGTTGAGATGGATGGCATGTATTCACCAGTACCCATGTACCCAAGCATGCAGTGGGTAATTGGCTTCTGTCACATTACTCCATTTAACTCCAGAACCCCATGTTGTTGTAATGGGAATAAATGAATGGCTGCTATGGAGGATAAACACTGCTGCTTGGTAAGAAAATTGCTCAAAATTGGACCAGCCTGAATCAACTGTACACTGAGCTTTAGTTTCACTAATTTCTTTGTGTGGTTTAATATTAGGCTGTCACCACCAGTACACTGAAAACATGGTACCTGTGGTACTCACACAGGAAATTATCAATGGGTTCCATCTCAGCCAGACACCTGTCTATCTCCCAGGTTCTCACTGAAGATTTAAAGGCTGAAAACACAGAGGGAAGGTAGGCATTTACTAACAAAGGCAGGCAGAGGTAGGATTAGCCCCACTATACTCAGCAGACCCCCTACTCTGACCCTTGCCAAAATACAGCTGCTGATGTGCTGCTTTGCCCATGGTGCATTATACACCACTTTGTGTAAATGGGCTCATCTCTCAGCCCACCACATGGCATTTACTTGATAAAATAAAATTCTACAGAAAAGTCACAAATAGTTTCGGACCACTCTGGTTCCGGCTGTGTGCAGTTATGAAAGACAAATTTTCAGGCTACTATTTTTGCAAGCCTTAGCTGTGTTGTCTGGATCACCTAGTTTACATCACATGGTGCAGGGAAATTAAATATCCAAAAATTCATCAAAGGCTGAGGGCACACAAATATCTTCTAAGTTCCTCTCCTGCTGTTGCTCAGGGACAGAGTAAAGAGATGTTTCTGTCTGTGGCATCTGGCTTGTCTGGCAATCTGAATCAAATGCCTTGAATCTGCAAATCTTCAGCTTTTGAAAGAAGTAAACATTGGATTTTAATGAGACTGAAATAAACAGATTGAGGAAATGCTAAACTGTAGTCTTGGTCCTTGAAGGAACCCAGGGGAGTAGCAACAGGAGCACACAAGTGAGGTAAAAAATTACAGCAAGCTAACATCAAGTAATCCACGATAAAATAAATGTATTCCTATCAAACAAAACCTGTGTGAGGTGCATCCCTCTGCTGGATACAATGTCAAAATGTCTGTGTTTTCCATCCAAAGACTGACTGACATGTGAAGGCAAATGTTGTTTTCTCCAGCTATCTGGGCTACTGAGAAACAGAGGCAGCAGACACTTGGACAAAGGATCACTTTTATTTATGAAGTCAAAATGTCTGTACTTCATAACATCTATCCCAAATCCAACTGGACTAAATTTGCTAAAAAATTCTCCTTGTAGCTATAGGAATTTAATTTATATTACAAAACATTTACCGTCAACAGTGAAGCCTCTTTGTATAAAAAGACTAGTTATGAAAATACATATATTCATATGAAATAATTAGATATATGAATAGATATATGAGTGGGTTACTTTCTTTTCTCTATCCATGTGAACAAGCAGGATAAACCATTTAAGATAGATTAAAAATTATGTTCTTTTTTTGGCAAATGACAGAATCTCTCCAAAATACCCCAAGGTTTTGACTGATTCACTTAATTGCTTTGTCTTATTTTTTTCCAATCTGTTGAGTGAGAATATTGAAGTACATACTGCAATTCACTCTTAGAAGTGTTTTAAAAAACCAGCATTATATTCAATTCATGACAAACCTATGCAACATCCTTGAAATCAAAGACTAACCTCTCCCATCCATTTCTCAACTTTTGCTCTACAGTTTTTTTAGATGATGATACACTTTTTAATTTGCTTGTTGTTTGCCATTCACATAGGGAAATGGTAAACACATAGATTGTATATATGTTAGCTGTAATTTCATCACCAAAGATTCATTACCTGAAAAATTCAAAAGTGATCACAAACCTAAGATTAGAGAAACCCAATGATTCTAGTGAAGAACTTAAAAGTATTTTAGGTGTCTTGAATTACTTGTGTTTCACACATGTAGTCCTTTTGGGGAAGTTTACAGAATATGTTAGGTAACAAACCAACCCAACAGGTCATTGGCAATCCTGCAGACACCACACTCAGCTGAAAGGAGTTACTATGGGAATTAGCAGAATTTGGTTCAGTATTTCTATAGCATTTGAAACTGAAGAATGCCACATGGACACTGAATATTGCCCATGGTAATGAGGAACCTTGACGACCCCAGCTCAGAATATCACTGAAGTATGTGCTCAAAGCCAGGCATGTTCTTTGGATGCGAGGGGTGATTATGGGTCCCAAGCAGTTGTGCTGTGCTGTGTATGCATGGAGGGAAAATATCCTTCCTGACCCCCCGTGGGCAATCATCTCAGCTCCTGAAGCATGAAATTAGAGTGGCCTTATCTTTGCTTGCATACTGTAACTACAAATGTTATTAGCGATCATAAATTTAACAAGCCCTATTTTAAAATCCATCCACAGCATTATTGCATGACTTTTGAAGACAGTCCTTTTCGAGAACTTACAACTTTTTCCCTTACATCTTTTAATTTCATTGGAGGGAACTGGGGGAGGGAGGTCACCGTCAAACCTGCTGAAATGCAAATATTAACAGTAGTGCTTAGCTCCATTTCTGCCACCTTAGAACAAACAGAAACTTCCCAATGGGTAGAAATAATAGCATTAGAATAAATACCACTCTGTCCTTCCCTGGAGTCTATGAAAAATCTTTACACCTCAGGCAAAAGAACCCTCAGATCCCAAATTTTGAAATGTTCTGGTCTAGTTGAAGTTTGTGCCACTAAGATACATAAAAACAGTTTGCTCCTTTATTTATCCCTTCTTTTAATGAGGAAGCCCCACCACAGCTCAGCAGAAATGATTGATCACCAGACAGAAATCACCAATACAGGCAAAGATAATTGGCTGTATTTGGATGACAGCAGAAAGAGCAGTGAAGGTTAACTTTTCTGTTCAGAGAGATCCTTTGCAAGTATTGCTACTACTTGGAAGGAGAGAAAAGGTGAATGGCAGTGCTGCTTTCCACACAAGGAAAACCCATCTCTTATGCACAATGAGCAACATGTGTTTTTCAGTCCAGATGACTTTGTACTATAGCCTGAGGAAAAACAACAAAGTCACAGTGAAAACAAACCCTTCAGAACCTGGGGTGGGGCAGAGTATATTTCTCACTTGACCTTTCTTGAAACCCTTCCTCCAGCAGATGAGCTCCCACTGAGACTGAAACCATGAACAGCAGACAAGCAGATGTTAATAGCATCTTCACTGAAACACTGTGCTGGTCCAGAACTCCTGCTGAAAATGCTACTGGGCTTTATCCTCCCTCCTGTAGGCATCTGTGCTAACGCAGGCGTTCTGAAAGGATTACAATTTAGCTGCAGGCTCATGAAATAGGGAAACCAGAGCTGTGAGGAAGAAAGACCTTTACTGAACTTCTCTCCAAAAAGCTTATTTAACAGTCAGATGGGGAGAGGCTGGTCTGTCTTTTCCTTCTTGCTTCCAAGCCTTTTGAATACTCTGTGATTTACATTGCATTCAAACCTTCAGCACTGTTCACCCTCTTGGCAAACCACCTCCCTTCAATTCCATTGCAAATCTCCATGTCTGATTAAAGTAAAACTAGTATATCAGAAACCTACTGAAGCAGCTGACTCCAAATATATACAACAGCAAAAAAAAAAAAAACAAGGAAAAAACCCAAAGCAAACAAACAAACAAACAAGCAAAAAACACAAAAAAAGCAAAACAAGAAAAAAAAAAAAAAGAAAAGAAAAGAAAACCCAAAAAAGCAAATCAAAAATTCTGGTGCAAACCACCTGCAATTAACAGAAACAAAGCTAAAGAGAAAAAAAAAACAAAGTATTGATGGGAAAAAGCATCCATAAAAATAAAGAAAAAGGCCAACTGAAAATTTTAATAATTTCTATTGGATTTCAAATTCATGTCTATTGGATAAGGTGGCAAGAGCTGAAGAAAACAAGTACTTGCACCAAAATATCATCAAAATTAACTGTTATTCCAGAGGAAGAAGACAAAATAGAAAAGCAAATACAGAACTTCTCTGCAGTACTGCTGGATCAACCTCCTGGTCAAGAAACGTGGAACAGACATGAGTGCATGTCATGATTTTCTATGCCTTGGACTGGAATTTAAATATCTTCTTTTAAAAATATAATACTATGTGGCTTTTTTTCCTTCAAGGGAGAATGACTTTCTAATGTGAAGAAAATGCAAGTGCAACAATGGCTCCTAAATGTGCCAAAATGAGGTCTCCAGTTGGTAAATGGGTGACAGCTTTTCTTGTCTTATTTTACCCCTTTGCTGAAGCTTCTGAACATTATTCAAAAATAAATGCATTTTAAGTGTGTGGCTGAATTTAGGTGGAAAGTGCTATTGCATCTCCGTTTTTTTTTTTTTTTTTCTTTTGCTCCTCCTTGCTCCTAATTGCTTCAAATGATTTTGAGCTGCAAGGCTTTTACACTAATGGCTGCCCCCATTCAGCTGAACTCCGAATCCTCTTTACTATGAGCACTGGAGGACAACACATACAGCACTAAAACCACCTGGATGGTTTATTTTATTCTTATTTATTATTTCTTATTTATTTATTATTATCTTTATTATTATTTATTATTATAATTATAAATTATTTTATTTATAAGCACAAGTTCCATTAACATGGGAAAGACATTACTTCATGTGTTTAAACACTTAAGAAAAGAAAGAAGGATGGGTCATACAGGAAGAGCTGACTGGAAAGAAAGACGCCCACTGCTTTTTGTGAAAGCATGATGTCAACCAAAGAGACATCAGACTGGCAAATCTAAAATCTTTACATCCTTTGTGCTGGCTTCTAAGCATCACAAAGCACCTCTCTGCAGCCTTTCCTGACATATTAAGAGCTCTTTTGAGGCTTTAGTGCTCTGCATCCCACCCTGAGGTGACCTATACTGCTATGATATTATGATCATTACTACTTTTAATGCTAAAATGGGATTTATGATATTATTACACAGAGGCCACAGGAGGAGAGGTCTCTTCCTCAGAGCCAAACTGCACCTAGAGGTGTGAAGAAAGTACAAAAGCATGCTGTATCTTGTGCTGTTTTGTCCCACTGGAGTTCATTTAGTTGGGTACTGGGTGACACTAGTACACAGCCTGGCAGGGGATGATGGGGCCCAGGTGTGGCTGGAAAATGGGACTGCTCAGATCAGGAAGGCTGCTGGCCTGATGTCTGGTGGAGGTTCAAAGCCTAAATTAGGTCTTGAGGCAACATTTCTATCCTTGATGTAGTGGGGAAATGAATATGACTCTAATTTGGAGACAAGGCATCAGGGCTATGAAGGTGACACTTATATGTTGTTTTACACAGAGGTGCAAAAAAAAAGAAAACCTTCAAAAAATTAATACACTGAGAGATATTTCTTTTTTGTTTTTAATGCTTAAGTCAACTGAATATTACCCAAGAGTACAAAACCAAAAATATGACAAAATAAAAACGAAAAAAAGGCCAGATGAGGAATAGGCATATTCCCTCCTTTTTCTCCCATATCTACAGAAAGGCCTCAGCAGGATGGAATGCACTGGATGTAGCTTGTGATTTGAACCATAAATATTCAACAAATACGAGCTTAAACATAAAAGGAGGTATTCAAGATGAAGCAAAGTGGCCTTTCTCTCCCTCTGTCCTTTATCATTTGAAGAAGACATCATTTCCTTTGGAATACAGTGTACCTGACCCTGGTGCTCTGACCAGTAACAGAAACTGGTCTGCTGCTGTTGCACAGAGCTCTTCTGAGGTTGCCTCAATGAGTCTTCAATCCTGAGAATGAAATGGTTAAACTTCTTTGGCTTTCCAGGTTCTTGTCCTTTTCTCTCTTGCTGCAGACTAGCTGACCACTTTTCAAAGGTGAGCCCAGGAAGGCAGAGCATGTGGAAGGGAAGGAGGGGGGGATTGGTCTCCAAGCATTCCCACAAGTTGCTTCTTTTCAAAGGTTTTCTTATTGAGCATGGAACACAACAAATTCCCCCACAAATGCTTACAGAACCACCTTATTTAGGCTTTTATTTCATTTGTTTGTTTCTTCAAAAAGACTGACATTATTATGGGAGAGAACATTGAGAGAACAAGCGAAATTTAAACAACATCCTGCTCTGAAACATGCTGGTTACGGCACAGAGCATCTGTGCCACTGTATTTTAAATAGGCTTTTGGAAGAGAAGTAGCTTTGACAAGATGTTAATTTAGTCCTTTTGACTCCCTCACTTCAAAGTGAATCTATCTGGAAATTCTCAGAGGAAACAAAGTTTTGCTGAAAAATGCCAAATTCTTGACCCTGACCTATTTTGTTTGTAACAACAGGGGTGATACAAACTTCTGCCAGAGAAAAGTAGTGTTTCTAGGATGGCAAATAGATTCATCCCTGTTTCTGAGTCACTGGGAACCCTGCCTGGCAATTTCTGTCATCAGCTGAAGAATAAGGTCGTTCTCAGTTTGCCTTGTTTTTAATTGGCCTTCAACTGGCAAGAACTCTCTGAAAAATGAACAAATAAATATACAAAATCCCACCAAGTAAGTAAATAAACCAATCTCAACCAAACAACTAACCAAAAATAAAACCTCTCACTAGGAAGAAAAAAACAATTCCCTCACAAATATAGGGAAAGCAAAACCTCCTTTTTGTGAGGTGACCTTGATTTCTTTCTCTCTCAGTAAAGAAAATATGACTACAATGTCAATACTGGATGTTACTGATCTGAGATCACTTGGGCTTTATCTACACAAGGGATTTGCACACATTTTCCCACTGAGCAGGAAGCAGCAACAATAGAGATTGCAGTGAATAATTCTGGAGGCACGACCTATATTTTGTCTTTCCAAATGACTTATCAGCTTTTCAGGTGTTAGAATACATTTCTTGGAAAAGAGAATGGAGGAAAAATCACTGATATTTCCACCTCCACTAAATCCAGGCCAATGTTTCACTTGGGAAAAATTGGTGGAAACACACTGAAAGCAATGAATTAATGTTTATTCACAACTAACCTGAGGATCTGTACTTTCCTACATGAACACAAACCCACAGAGGGAGGAGGACCAGACAACAACCGACACTAGATGGATTTTTTCATTTCCTGAGTTTGGCAGCATGTTACACATCCCAGAAACAGATTTGCCACTGGCCTAACACTTCCCTACATATACCATATTTCAGAGGATGCTACTGAAGTCTTTGCCTTTATTAATTTAAATATTTGCCCATTTCACAAATCTCAACTCAGTTTCTCGTACTTCACTGCCTCACCACTCTGTGGCACACGGCAGCTTATTCTATATGAAAAATACCAATCCTGTAAACTGGCAGATGCAGAAAAGATCTATGTTAAGTTATTTTTTCTTGAAATTGAGTTAATCCAGCCACTAACTTTCATTGACTCAAATTTTTACAGCCTTGCATTGGCATCTATCCACTGGTTAGTTTCCACTATTTATTTGTAGAGTGTAAGCTTCTTCTCTGATAGTACTTGTGCTGCTCATAATTTCTGAGCAATTCTTGCTCTTGGACTCAGCACTGTTACAACATGCTGCAAAAGTAACAGTGAAATTAGCACTCACATTTTATGACTTCTGAAAGCTTCCTCACATGAGTTGCTCAAAGGAAAGACTTCTCTTTACTGCTTGTAATGACAGGAATGAGAAAAGAAACAAAATTGGCCACAGCTACTCAGCGGCTGATTAACAAAATACATGCTGCTCTGGCATGCTTGAAGGCTAGTAATTCAATTTAAAGGTACACATTAGAAGCACATGTTACAGCTGATTCTGTGCACTTTTAAGTGGCTTAACTACCAGGTTTACAGAGAGGAGGTGGAACTCTTGCTGAGGTGTTCACTCAGTACAGAACAACACGTTACGACAGACTGTCAGTTATCCAGAATGAACTGAGTTGTACAGTACCCTTTTTTCTCAATGTTGTTTTATAATCAAAAACATTCCCCTTGTTCTCATATCCATCCCACCAAGTACTAATGGAAGCAAACTTACAGCAGAAGATTTCATAATTCAAACAAATTTTAAAAAAATGGACAAAGCATTGCTCATTTCTGACATTTACCAAAACTTCTGTTCCAAAACTGCACTAATAATATCCTTTTAAGAAAAAATAATTAATGTCTATCATAATTTAGCCATCAATAACAATATCACAGTTTTGCTTGTTATCTCATTAACCTGGTGTTCCTCATGCTTCTTTTCATAAACACTACTGAAGAGTGTTATTATAACCTTGCTGTTCATTTAATTGCTTTTGAAAATCATGATGATCAGAGCAGTCTAAATAATTTTTGGCAGCAGATTCCAAGCTTTCTAACAGACTGTTTTCCACCTGGTTTCACTTCAGGATTCATAATTTCCCTGTGGCTGGCAACCCCCACTGTTGCAGCTGCATTTCTGTCAGGGTCACAAGCTCAGCTGGGGCACAGACATCTTACACAAGGAACTGTGGTGACTTGACCAGATCATTAAATCCAGATTTTTTCCCCTCACATTTTTTTGTCTATCCAGGAAATTCAAAATAGCAGAAAAAGACAGGGGCTCTGCATTTTAAGTGACTTGCAAGATGTGTTTATTTTTTCTTAGAGTAAGAGATCTCCACTTGTGGGAAGCTACAGAAGTTCCACCAGCCAAGACTTTCAGGATCAGCTGGAAGCAGAAGTGGAAAAATGTAGCATCTTTCATTATTTCCTCAAAAGTATGTGTAAACTATGTGATCAAATTTTATCCATCTACCAAAATCTGGAAACACCAGGAAATCTTGGTTTCAAGTTTTCTGGGCATCAAGCTTAATATACTTGCTATATAAGAAAAAAATTACATGCAAAGAGTCATTTTTAATCTATTTCTAAATTGAACTTAAACTAATACCACAGTTCATTTAACTTTTAAATTTTACATCTGGAAGCAACACATATGGAATGTTACAGATTAATAGAAACTTCACCACAATCCTGGACTCTGGAAAGTATTAATATTTGCCCTGAAATTCTGTAATATCCTTATGGTATGACCTCCAAACTCTGTGGTATATAGAGACCTGAACTGTAATTAATAAGACAGTATTGTACACAGCAGTGTTAATTAATTTGAAATGTTCCAGATGCAAAAGTAAGTCAGAGTTTGTATTTTTCTCTGAATATTTAAATAAAATTACTTATATGAGAACAAGTAGCTGGCTGTGGATTATAAATCAAGGAATCCTGAAATCTACAATTATGCTTCTGCAAACAAGGTTTGCTGGAGGATGTAATAAAGAGATGAAGCTTTCAGAGATGTGGATGCAAGCCACTTCCCCAGATCTAAATATCAAAGGTTAAGGGAAGTCTGCACCTTCAGTATAAATATATATCTGAATATATGTAACAGACACTGCAGTGGAACTCATCCAGTTAACAGCACAAACACTCCTTTGAATGATAAGGAATCCTAAGCCAAGTACAAACTTTCTAAGATGTTCTGTAAGTGAGCAGTTATTTCAAAGGAGGTTGAAGGTGTTCAATATCCTGGAAAAATCACAGACCAAATTGTGCAGAGCACATAGCAATACAGGTGCTGGTATTATTACTCTTTTCCTCAAGAGTTTTGAGAGAATCCCCAGCACAGACTGTTTCAGATTCCAGCCAATATTTCAGGCTCCAGCCCAAACAACTGTACTAGTTACATAACCTACTTTCCCAAAAATGCATTACCAGTCAATAATTTTGCACTTACAGATATACATTTTCTACTCTTTAAAAGCATTGTCAGTGGAATTGAGGGGCTTTCAGGGAGAAAACATAGCTTCAATTATTTCACACATAAAAATATTAAATAAACATTGAAGTTTAATGATAAACTTTTACCTTTCTTTTTTTCCATCAGTTAAAAACTAACCTGAGCACTTCTTCCAATCAAAGAATGTGCCTTCAGAGCTCTCCCATTCACCTGAAGCTTCCTAGTGTGCCTGAACTTGCATCCTCTGAACCACCACAAGGGTTTGCAATGCCATTTCCTTATTTCACAGTCTTCTGTGAGGTGACAGAAACAATTCCAAAGACTTTACTGCCATTAGAAGTGATGACTCTCAAGGACACATAATTGCTCAAAGTTAGAAAAGGAAGGAAGAAGAAGGAACAACCCTCAGTAGGATGTTTCCCCCAAAATGAGCATAAAAGCAGAAAATCCAGGCTTCAAATTGGAATAATTCTTTGTCACTTCTAAATCTTTTGATAAGCCAAGCTCTTGCTAATGATCAAATTGAAAATAAGGGGATAGCAGTCTCCTAACCCAGGTGTGCCAGCACAGTGCCAATGGTCAAGAAAAATAAATACCCACCCACTATGTATTCTTGCTTTCTCTCCTACTACTTTGGTCTGGTTGTGGGCTGCCACTCACACCAGCACTTTCCATGCATCATCATTTAGTGACATGATGAATTTTGACTGTACTTTCCAGAAATTAGATGCCACATATGAACACAGAATTACGGTTTAAATGGAAGTAATTTTACAGCTCTAATTACATGGCATGTTTGGCACAGCCATTAATAATGAATGCTTGCTTAGTTACTCATAGAATTATTATTCAAGCAAGTGGTATTTGCTGCTTCCAAATAAGTTTTTAAAAATCAAATCCATCTTACCTGGTATTTTTTAACTCAGGAATTAACAGACCAAGCCATCAAATGTTTATATGATGAGGATTTTATCCTACGAAAAGAAAATAATCCAAACAGTTCAATGTATCATTCCATAAAAGTCAGAATGTTAAGTGCTGTTAAACCAGATTAAAAGTTGGGTTGAAAATCACCTTTCTACTCCCAAGTAATAATAATGTCAAAATCTAAAGCTATAGTTTTTTTTCATGCTCATTTAAAATCAGAAAACATACATTTATAGATATTTCTAGCAAGCATGGTAAACTGAATAGAATACAAAATATGCTAAGTAGAATAGCATGATAAAAATGCTTTACTGAATTCAAGATATTTTAGGGCATGGATCTTGACCATCTTTTTGTTTGACATATGGACTCAACTCGCCTCTTCCAGATGAAGTGATGTAAGTAGTCTTTTTGTGGGGAAAAGTAGAAATATACTAACTTTGCTGTGTAACTTGAAAGGTATATTTCATTATGCAGATCTCTATTTCCTTACAGGCTTTAAAGGCCCAGCAAGGTTATCAGAGATCTTTAAACACATAAGTCGTTCATTCAGCTTTTTAAATTTCTGGCTTATTTCCTCATGCAGGAATTGGCTACAATAATTCAGATACAAATGAAACTGCCAAGAGGCAGCTGCACTCTGTGTACTCAGCCAAATACATACTCTAACTCCAGCTTTTTACTGTTATGATTTTGTTTCACAACATCAATAAGGCATTTCAGCTGTAATGGTCTTCAGGGATTATTACTGAACTCCTTGGGTGGTTATAGCTACTCAGCCTCTGGTTCTGTGACTCCGCACAGGCTGAGCAGAACTGTGCAGCGTTCTTTGTAGGTATTCATTTCCATGGACCACACCACACACTGCTGGCTAAGGCAGGCAGCCCACAAAAGCAAGTTTCCTCCTTGTCTCTCAGCCCAAGAAGAGACTGGATGCAGACATCATGCCTTAAACCCTCGTGAAATCTCTTGTCTTCCAGTACTGTCCCATCCCACTGGGCCACCACAAGAGGGAATCAATTCATAAATGGCTGAAATCAATCTCAAAGGAACATTATTTTGCTTGTGTTTGACTATAGTCCCAGAGGGGAAGATGGAAGGTGACTGACTACTCTTAGAGTTTTCTGAATGTAGATGTTGCAAACAAAAGAAAGCAGATGCATTTTTTGCATAGATATGATTTAAATATATCATATTTTAAACAGATGAGAAGTTTGTTAAAGAAATTTCTATGCTTAACCTTCCTTTGGACAGGGAGTACTGGATCATTCCAAATTGGGCAATTTTAAATCAGAATTGCTGAATGGTGAACAAGGTACTTCTTTAAATGAAAGGTATTCAGAAATCATAGGCTTGTTCCAATGCATCTCTTCTCTAAACTGCTTGAAGGTGAAAGCCATCTCAAAAGCAGTCTAACCTATGCTCACAGCAAGGTGAAACTATTGCTATTCCACCACTTCTGCATGTTTTATCAGGTTCATTTACATTACTCCACTTGGCTGAAATGGGTTTAAAGAATCTATTGGATTTAAGTATTTAAACTGTTAACAATTTACTAGAAGCATTCTTCAATTGGTTTCTCATTCTCTGTGCACTTCTGAAAGCTTTCTTACATCTGTGTAAATTAAATGCATGTTATCAGAAATTCAGCATTGACCATTTTAGCCTGATCACCTGGAAGTCATGTAGCAGCAGAATAATCTTAAAGGGTCATATGTGTGTCAATGAGATGAGCCTGTGGTTTTATAAAATGTTTCCATGCTCTGATTTATCCCAGCCGCAGAGAAACCAGGTTAATTTTTTCTCTTTCTCAGCTTGGTTCTGCCCACAAGACAGAATCTCTATCTTGCATTCTCTTATCTTCAGATAAATAAGATGAGGTATTCCTCAGGCAGAACAAATAGGAATTAGATCTCTACAAGATGACACACTGCTGCAGCCAGATTGAGCCCAAGCCCTTTCAAAAATTCCTCATGAAAATTCCCTGTTTACTTCTGAGTCTCTGTCCTACCTCTGGGCTTTTTGTCTACAGTCTTCTGGGATTTTTTGTTGTTGTTGTTGTTGCTATTGTTGTGGAAGTGTGATAACTGAAGTGAGCACATCTCCCTTTTCCTCACCCAAAACTGTTGCTGTAAATTTCCAAGACTACAAATATGATAGAAATTAAACTGCTTGTGGCGAGAAAACAGTTTTTACTTTCCGTTTTCCCACAGTTTCACTGTGAGTTTTCACACAGTGATGTCAACAGACCAGTATAGGTAGGCCTATTTATAGGTAGATATCACAGATAGTACAAGATAGTACAAATTATGTAACCTCTAGAATTGGCTTTGATATGCTTACCACACTAAAATAAAATAAAATAAAATAAAATAAAATAAAATAAAATAAAATAAAATAAAATAAAATAAAATAAAATAAAATAATGGAGAAAGAGCATTCCTTTGAAAGACATCAGTTCAGCATTAGTGCTATCTGTCTTTAATGTGGTTTGCAAGTAGCTTAGTCAGAAAAAAATGAGTTTCGAGTGCTTTCTTTTCAGAAAAAAAGCTGAAAATCAAATGGGGCAAATCTTTTTGGGGAAATAGTTGCAATCTTGTGAAATTGATCAGAAATTGATCAATCATAATGACAATATAGTAAACTTTAACTTTTTTTTTAAGTAGCTTGGAAATATACTGTTTCCTTAGTTCTTTTGTACAGAAACAATCTGATGGAACTCACACACTTGTAACTTACAGAACAAAAAAGTGGGAAAATGTTGAAACAAATTTTATTCAGAGTTTTCTCCTAAACAGAAAGAATTTCAGATGTGAGATTTCTCATTCTACTTCAGTTCCATCCTATGTAACTTCACTGGAAGAAATGCCCTGCAGTCAGATGTCTGAGACAAATCAAGTGACACAATGCCAAAAACATCACTGTACTCTGACCCTCAGGGCAGATACAGCCCAGGGAGATTTTCTGCAGGAGAGTCCAAGATACATCAGCCCAAGTGGTAACCCAAAAGTCTAACAGAGAAAATTGATACACACTCTATGGGTCTTTCCAGTCTTGAAAGTGTGGTTGAAATTCTGAAATAGAGAAGAGCTTGTTCAACTCCCTCTGTGCCGTTGATATGCCATCCCCATCAACATGGCACTGAGGCAGGACAAGGTCTATGCTCAGGACCAAGGCACTGAGCTGTAGCTCTACAGTCACTCAGATCTAAGTGCCCCAAGTTACATGACAAAGCCAGCATGCTGAGAGAAGATGGCAAAAGGACTTAGACTCTGGCCCTGTACCTGGTCTGTTATAAACTTTACTGTTGTCCCTATTCCTTTTTCTTACACTAACCAGGTATCTCCCAATTTTATTACTCCAGATTCACACTTCATAAGAATTGGAAGTGGAAAAGTTGATTATCACATTTTAAACAAACTTATCTTTAAGAGAAGTTGATTTTTAAAATGTGGAATCAAACAGAATTATTGGTTCAGATTCTTTTGTTAAAGAATAAAGACCAGTACAGTAAGGAAAAAAAAAATCTCAGCAACAAATTTGGAGGGGGTTGCAATTAAAAGGACTACAGAAATTCAATTTTGTTTACTTCTATAATATAAAAACACATCAGGCAGTAGGAACAATCAGACTTTGGTACTGCATGGTTCTCTCCAAAAAATGATAAAGACAGAAGCACAAAAAATGGGTGAATTTTCTTGTGGCCTATCCTTGTGTTAGATAACCACAAAGGACAACATAAACCTTATATTCTAATCTGACATGAGCATATCTGACTGGGTAGATTACACCAAGGGAATGAATGAATAAGAGACATCTTCACCATCCTAAATCTGAACTTGTGCCATAGCTTGACTTACAGTGAGATTAAGTCAAATCTACAAATGTTCAGGACACATAAAAAACCAAATTAATAAGGAACCCAGAAAACAATAGCATTGCAGTAATTCTACCCAGCTATCTTCATTTTCTCTAGATTTAGCCTCTATCAGAGCATCCTTAGGTGCTCTGCTGTGCTCATTTTTGTTAAAAACTTGTTTCAGAGTTGGGATTCCAGAAAATGAGAAAGATTATTCTTACATAGGCCTCACAGCACTGCTGGGTGAAAGCTCTGACAGGAATGACTCTGTCCCTGAAGGACCCAATTGCAATCAGGCAGAGCTCCAAGGCAGCAGGAGACCTAACACAATGAGTGCACACCACAGTTATGCAAGAGGGCTTTGTTCCTGGAAAGGTAAAGCTGTGACAATGCCCAAATTGCTCTAGGACAGCAGCCAGAGACTGCACCAGTAGAAACACCTGCAGGATCGTATAAGAATATTGAAATGAGAGAGGAAATAATAGATGTAGATGTGGCTGGGGGTGTCTCTACTACCTGGCATCTCTCTCTACCTTTTCACATGTGGGTACTTAGAGGCAACTAGCAGCCATCAGTTAGCAGGGGACAAAGAAGAGGTGAGGGGCTTGGGAAGAGGCAGTCAGACCCCAATGCTGGGAGATGGAGCTGCTGGAGCTGCAGGGACATTCTGAGACTCTTTTGACACTTTGTCCCTTAGCACCTGCCACCATGATCGCTTGTTTGCTGCAATCTCCTCGGCAGGCCACCTCTTTTACCCCAGCCAGAGCCTTGTTCTCCTCTTGCAGCTGCTTCTCTTCCTGATTCTTACAAATGATCCTCTCTTGGGGAGCACCTACTTCAGCTGTTCCCTGGATCCCTCCTCTCCTTCCTTTGCCTTCTCATCCCTCTCTATGAAGTCTTTGCATGTCACTCTGCAAATCAAGCATTATCCTCTTCCCTAAGTTGCTTCTCTTTAGTTCTCCTTCAGCTGCTCCAGGGCATAGCATTTAGTCCAGGTTTCTAAAGTACCAAGGTGGACCATGGCCCCCTGAAATCCCACTGGCCTCCCAGGTTTACAGCATGTCTGTCCCTGGTGATGTTACAAGACATCTTTTCTTAGTATTCTTAGTATTGTGGTATATTAAATTGCTGCCACCCACCACCGCTGCCCAGCCTTCTGTTAATGTGCATTAGGAGAACACAGAAATATCATTAACAAGATTTTGTGAGTGAATGTGAGGGGTTAAAAAAAAAGCTACTTAGTTTTGTGGAAAACATATTTCTGGCTATTTCACTAAACAGGAAAAAGCCTACTTTCTTCTTCACATACTAAGCTGCCCATGTGCTACAGAACACATGCACAGCAGTTTCACATGCTATTTTTAAATGTTATAAATAGTTCTCTTAAAATACAAATTGATGCAACCAAATGTCATGGCCTAATAACAAAATGGAGAAAGAGTAAAATGCCACATACAGTGGTATATAATCACACACTCTTGTGTCATGTCAAATAATTCTAAATATAACTTTATGATGATAAGAGAGGCACTGACAGGAGATGGAAGAACCTGGGGATGTGTAGATCACAGAAGGAAGTTCACAACTTCTCTGCCAGAAATGCTGGGACATGAAGTGGGAGGTAGCATACACACACACACAACTATGCAGGAGGAAAACTGCAACACCACTGGGATGTACAGTGAACTCTGTTTAAGGTTTTGAAGGCATCAGCACAAATTCACTGTCAATCTGCCTCCATGTAGCCTGTCAGTGTACAGAAACAGGGCCAGACACAAGATTAACAAATGGAGCAAATCTAACACATTCAGGGACCTTCAAATTCAGATGTCCACCAGCCAGAAACCCTCTGGTGTCCACTGGTAGCTGTTGGCAAGGCTTTTTCTTACCTTGAAGTGACCAATCCCCCATCCAAGAACAAAAGCAGTACCTCATAGCTACTTGGCCTTCTATGCTGTCCCTCCAAGGCAGGCTTTAGTGACAAAAGTCTAAACACCTTCGTCAACTCTGCTTCTGTCATCTCACCCAGGTATTTGTTGATTCATGTGATGTCTTTCCACTCATCATCTTTCATGTTGGTAATAGGGAATTCTAATCTGTCCCTCCATGCCTGACACCTCTCTTATCCCCTCTGACACCAAAGCCCACCGTGATGGTGCTCCACAGTTCCATTTTGCTTCTTCCTGTATGACTTTTGCCACAAGCTTCTCTGTTTATTCTTGGCTAACAAAGGTGCTTCCTCTGCTCAGCTGCCCTGTCCAGAGGGCTCTGGGAGCCTCATGCTCTCTCCCAGTGCTTTTTTCATAGTGAACAAAAATGTTTCCTTTCCTCCTCTCCCTCACACACTCCTCCACTGTCAGTCTCAAGTTCACTCCTAGGAACATGGAGGCTTCAAATCTGACAAGCAGGTTTGAAACCAGACTAAAGACTAAACCAGACTAAAGAGTCTTACTTGCTAATTTTTAGTTTATATTAAAAAACACTCTACCTTCAGGCTAGACAAACCATTCTGCAAATGAACATGAGTACTGCAAGTTTTTCTTAGTGCTTTTAGCTAGGCCATGCCATGACTCATTTTCGGTAGCTTGTAACACTTGTGAATCAGTACATTTCATTTTCTGAAGTCATACCAGAGACTTGATTCCGGGTGAGTTTAATCTCTTTGGGGAATATTTGGCTTTTATGTAAATGTTCAGATGATAAACAAAGGCTTAGGAAGCATCATCTGTGTGTGTAAGTGATGGCATTGCTTCCCAGTTACACTACACAGTGACTCTGTAACGAATGTTTAGTTCTCTGGAGCACTGGGAAATGCTTTACATTGTTTTTCTGTAGCTATTTTCACTGGGTTTTGATATTTTTCTTATCTGTCCTATTTACTAATACTTCTGGTTTGCCCAGAGGCATCTATGGGAATCATTAAAAGTTAGGATCCAACCGCATATTAGTCTATGAATGAAATGTTTTCCTTGAGCTGGAAATGTTTTGAATTCAGTACAATTTCTAATCATCGTCTGGCACAAGAAGCAGCAGTCAACACAATCTAATTGTGTGCTGAGAATTGTTTGCAGGAAAGTTATAAATACTAGTAAAGATTAAGCTTAACAATAAAAATGATATGACATAAAAATAAATAATGGTCTGCTGCCTTTAAGGGCTAAGGCAGTAATTTTGTAAAAAATAAACATAAATGCCATCAAGAACATTCTGAAAGTACTAGTAATAAACACATAAACAAGTCATGAAAAAAGCAGAATAACTGAGAACTCTCACTGAAGAGAAGCTAGATGTTCTGAGGGCATTTTCAGCGGATTTCAAATTCTTAAAGTACCAGTTATTAATTTAAATCCATTCATGTCCAAAACATGAATGACTGAACTGCGAGAATTATCTACAGCAATCAATTAATACCAGTAAATTTCTCTGCTTTGAACTGTCCATAAATCATTATTTACAGTGTATGAATCATCATTTAATCATTTAGAAATACATGTTTTATGCATTGTATAAGCCTATGGAATGCTTGCAAATTATTTGCTGTTTGTAACTTGTTGTTTGTGCAGTGAATTTCAACGTAGTCATGCTGTACAAAGTACAGCAGTATTTTCACAAGTTTTGCCATCCATTCTGTGTGATTTAAAATAAACTTCTATAAGACAGTTGGAAAAAAAAAATAGAAAATTTCATGCTGAAAGTTGATTGCAGCTGCTGTCAGAATACTATTCCATCCGGAGATGAGCACATGCCTGGATAGACATAATTCTTGTAATAAATTCTACTCTTTCATAACATGGAAAGAAATCCTATGCCTACAGTTGCATCAAGATTGTAAGGCAGCTATTGTTCAATGCCACATACCATATAATTGAAAACCTGTAAAAATCTAGATATATTTACAGGGATTTTCCTGGAGAAGTAGGGGCTAAAGATCAGGATTTGCACACTGTAGGCTTAAAAACAGAATAGTCATGAGGAGCCCATAGTGAGACATGAGACACAGCTTCTCAGAAAGTGTTGAAGAGGGATGATTAGAGATCTCCAGATGCAATAACTGCCTGGGCTGCTGCCAGTGAGTTAAGAGGAACCTATGTATTTGCAAATAATTGGACTACTCCCTGAAAACCTCTTTTGCCTAAACAGTACCCATAACATCCACCTTACATCTTCATAATACCTGTCCTTTATTGAATCTAACATTTTTATAACTAACCAGTTGGTCACCCAATTCAAGGAAGGAAACC
Organism: Zonotrichia leucophrys gambelii; assembly: GCF_028769735.1. Lineage (NCBI taxonomy): Eukaryota > Metazoa > Chordata > Aves > Passeriformes > Passerellidae > Zonotrichia > Zonotrichia leucophrys. Next base: position 99,105,007 of record NC_088169.1, read on the forward strand.
CCTGTCAGAGGAGAGGGCAGCTGCAAAGCCTGTGAACTGCCTCAAAGACTGTCCTGGACAGTGGGATGGTTTAGTCTGTAAGCAAGTTTTATAGTTCTGTTCCTGGATAATTTTCTTTCATTTTGATTTTTTTTTTCCTGGTAGCTCTAAAGTGTAGAAATACATACATGTTAAAAAAAAATAGAGAGAGATGTATTTGGAACAGAACAAATATTCATGAAAAAATACCTTGATATGAATGTGTCCAAGGCATCCTCTTATCTATGAATGTGCTGGTGAATCAATTATGTGAAGGTGGGATCAGCAGAGGCCAAAGAGATAGCAGAGACCTTCTAAGACAATTTTAAGTTCCTATCAGAAGGGACTGCTGGTTGAATAGATTTTTCCATCAGTTGCCTGCTCACCATCATCATGGTTTAAACCCAGCCCAGCCAGCAACCAATACCACCAGCTGCTCACTTGCTCCTCCAGTGGGATGGAAGAAAACATTGGAAAAGTAAAACAAAATTTGTGGGTTGAGTTAAAGCTAGTTTAACAGGTTAAGTAAAAGTGGTGCACAAGCAAAGCAAAGTGAAGAATTCTTTCATCACTTCCCATGAGCAGGCCGGTGTTCAGTCATTTGCAGAAGAGTGGGGATCCGTCAAGGGTAACAGGGATTTGGGGAAATGACTATCATCACTCCAAAGGTCTGCCCTGCTTCTTCCCCACACTTTACATGCTGAGCATGATGTCAGGCAGTGTGGGATATCCCACTGGTCAGTTGTAGTCAGCTATTCTATCTGTGTCCCCTCAGAACTCCCTGAGCACCCTCAGCTTACTCACTGGTGGGGTAAGGAGCAGAAAAGGTCTTGACATTGTGCAATCCCTGCTCAGCAGTACAACATCCCTGTTTTAATAGCACTGTTTCCAGCACAAATCCAAAACACAGTCCCACACTAGCTCCTGGGAGGAAAATTACCCAACCCCAGTCAAAACCAGGCCAGGTATAGAAGAAGTTGTCTCACTGAAATTAACAAAATATGTTCATGTGAGCTAAGTCAGAATTTCACTCCAATGACTTAACAGCCTATGCAAATATTTTTGTCTTGGTCCAGCTCCCAGAATGTGGATGTTGTAAGACACCAAAATCAGCTTGAAATTTAAGTTTCTTTGGTTTTTGTTACAGATTCACAAATCAGGGTTTGTTTGTTTTTTTTTTTTTCCCAGAGAACAGGACAAGTGCAAAGCAAAAATAGACTCTTTTGCTGAGAAAGCACAGCTTAACTATTAAAAATATAATGATGTAACAGGAAAAAAATGGCCCCAACCCAACCCTAATCTTAAAGCCCACATATCAAAATATGTAAATTTTACAAAGCATTGTGTTGGATGAAATCACAATTAAAACCTGGGCCATCATAACAATTTCCAGGAAATGTTGAAAGAATTCCATTGGAAATAACTGGATTCTGAATTAGGCTTACAGTAACCGTGGGACATAAATTTTGACATAGACACAGTTCCCCCTGTCACAATTGAGATGCATTATTGGAGCAGTTTGTGAAAGCTGAACATTTATTATTTGAATCACATTAATTTTATCAGAAAAGGCAGATATTTTCTTCAAAGTAAAAATGGCACCCCTGCTGAGCATTCAGATCTTAAAAAAACCCTCTAGAACTGAGCTTAAAAGGAAAAATGCAAAGAGTGCTACACACAGGTCCTTGAAATACACCTCAATACACCACTCTTCCCCATGCTATCACAAAATCCTTTTGATAGGTGATTATAAGGGAAAGGTAATCTTAGTGACATGCTTAGGAGGGAAAATGTGACTTGGCTGTCTGGAACATGAAAGAATGCCACAAATTAGATCTAGTCAAGAAGTACAAAAAGTCATTCATTAACATAGACACAAAAAGAAAGTACCAAGTTAGCGCTATCATTATTCAAGGAGGTCAAAATTAGTCCTTCATGTACATTCAGATCATCAGCAATTTATTTGCAAGAGCTTCCATGAATCTTAAAAAACCCCAGAATTTTAGCACCAGTAATTATCTTGAAAAACTTTATGAAATGTGCATTTTTATTCAACACTCAGCCTTTCCTATTTTAATTCTTCTAATGAGGAAGTATTTTGTGCCAGCTACTGAACAATCCCACAGTGCCAGTGATGACCAAAGGCTAGTCAGGGGTGTAAAATAAAGAACTGATTCTTGCCCACTACTACCTATCTTTGCCTCAGTGGTAACTACACATCATCTGTCATACAAACAAGTACAGCAAATGAAAATAACTTTGTTTGACTCAAATTCTCAGACAATATTTGTTTGACTAGGAGATGAGAATTATCACGCTGGATAAAAATATTGATTAGTCTAACTGATAACCCATTTCTACAAGGAATAAAAATGATTTTCAGTAACAGAGAAAAGCTCAGCAGCTGACTGGACAGACTTGTGTGCTGGTGGGCGTTTCTCCACCTCAAAATTTTTTTCTGCCTAAAACAAACCTGGAAGCTGTCATGATCCTTAGTAGGTCTTTTGTGTTTTAAAACATCTACTAAGTAAAGGCAAATGGATTTTGAAAATGGCAAATAAATGGATAAAGCACTATGATTTTTTAACAACAGATTCAAATGGGAATTGATGAGATAAAAGTGTCTACAACAAGAACATGTAATTTGTGGTATATGGGTCTGCTGAAATGACTGTGGCCTACTCATCAGCAAGGAGTAACTTAGGAACAGAGAAATTCCAAGGATTGAGAAACATGAATTGACAGAAAAACACCGGTTGAAATCAAACCGATTTTCAATTAAAAAAAGAAGGAAAGTATTAGAGTAGGAGACAAAAGTGGAAGTTATGCATTCATTATATGTGGTGCGAGTCAATACTGTTAATTTGCTTACTAAATGGCTAAGAGGAAAGGCAGTATTGCTAGACCATTATCTCCTTTTATAAAATATGATTATAATGGGTGGTAGAAGTCAGTCCTACTAACATCCAGCCAGACCCAGGACAGGTCCACTGAGCTGGACCATTGCACTTCAGAGCTGAGATTCCAGCAAAGCCACCAAAGCTTTCCACACAGGGGTCATCTCCCTGCACTGAATGAGGCTGGAGGTGGATAAGATGGATCAAATAAATACTCATGGACTACAGGCAAGCAAGTAAAACAGAGGTGTTTTGGTTTTCCTGTGTTATCTTCACCTTTGTGAAAGTGGGTCTCCTCTAAGCCTTTGGGTATCCTTAGGGTAATAGGGTCAGGAAACTCACGAGGCTAAAGAGTCACATCAGCCAAGAGTGATGCCAAAGATGATCCTGCAGTCAGCAAAGAGAAGGATAAGGTGTGCTAGCCAGCAAGTGTACTCATGAACACTGTTCTTCAAAATTCTGATAGAGCAGGCCATTTTCTGGCAAGGGCACAGGTGTAGGACACAACTTCCATCAGGGCAGCCCCAGCACTGTGGCTCTAGCCAGTAGCATGGCCATCCATAACAGATACCAAGGAGGTGAATTTGGGTCACCTTTGTGAGGAAACTGGGGAGCCCCTGGTGAGCTGTGCAAATGATGTGAGTTTCCAGGAGAGTAAAACATCCCTACACCTTCTGAACATGAAAATATTTTTGAAAAACCTGTGCAAAAGAATTACTGACGGAAGAGGGATAAAACACCAAAAAAGCAACAATCCACATCTCAAGTTTTCCAGTACGTTTTTCAGCAGGAGGAGGTTATTGGATTGGTTTTTAGCACGGGGCCCATTTCTTCCAGAATTTATTTTCTAGGATGCATATTGAGGGCTCATTATTCCACCTCAGTATATTTTTGAGCTGTGGGTGTTCTGCATGATTAACAAAGACAAATATCATATTTTACCAAGGCTTATTCCACTCTAGGCAATTGGATTTAGTCCATAACAGAGAAAATCAAATACAGGATTAGGAAATGCCATTTTTTTCTCAAATACAAGCTTGTCAACCTATGGAATTTGTGTAAAAATATATTTAACTGGATATTTGTAGGATGTTTGAACATGGAATGGTATTTTTCCTTTTTTTATTATTAAATATATTACTTGTCAGAGCAAGTAGTTAATAGAGTTGGCAGAAGACATGGAGTGCACAAGAAGTCATTGAACTATGTAATAAAGACACCTTGGTCACCACCACACCTTTATAAATGTTACCTTTTTTTGGGTAACTCTTTTAAGGGCACTCAGGATTGCACCTCTCAATAGAAGGACTCTGGCTTGGGATGTTCTTGAGAGACAATGACAGGGTAAGGGCCTCTCATAATAATGACACGTGATTTTCATACAACTGGCATTGCTTGTGGTCGAAGCCAGATTTTTTCCCTAAAACCAGAAATACATGTAGATTTAGAAAATAACATCATGAACTTGTGCAGGACCTTGATGTCCATAGTCTGTATATGGACAGATTATGAAATTTGTCTTACCAAGACATTACTGAACACAAAAAGCATTTAAAAGTTGTAAATACCCAATTTATGTTAAAATGTATTTGTTCCCTAAGTCTGTTTCTAGGCTACCCAGATTTGCTCTAGCCTTTTGGCCTGCAGCACGCACAGTCCTGACAAAGATACAAAAATTTAGATATACTTTTCTGCTAATATCTCCCAAGTTTCACAAACTATTTCTTGGACTGGCATCTGATGAAAGGCAGATGTGACAGAGCCACTTTTATATCCCACTGTGTGCCATGACCTAGCATTACAGAAGGATGTGTGATACATCCATTCCTCCCCTTCTCTGCAAACACATTACAAAACATCAGTTGGTATGAAAATCTTGATAGCACCTGCTGTTGGGTAGAAATTCTTTTTTTTATTTCTTGTTGGCATGGTTTACTTATGCAAAAAAATATATTTTTACAACTTATGGGGCTGAATATGGTTACTTGCCTTTAAGGAGGGAATCCTTTGTTATAGTCAACTAGTAAAGGACAACCACTGTAACAAGAAGTCAGATCTGCACATTGTTCCTGCAGTCATTCACCATTTTGCTCTGCATGGTGGCAGCTTTCACACTAGTCACGAGTGGATTCTACCCTTTATTTAGAGTTTGATAACACCTTTGGAGCATACACTCTCCAAATAGGAGGTGAGGACTAAGTTTAAATTGTATCAAGAGGAAAAGAAGCAAGTTTAACCCTCCAGTTCTCCAAGTTTGCTCACAAAAAGGCTGTGGAAAAAAAGGGATTGGAAAGAGATGTGGGCAGCACCATCTGTTCCTGTTTTTTAAATTTAAAAGGGAGATTCCCTGATGTAGGTGCCAAGAAAAGGGTGTGAGAATTGACTTTACAGAGATGATTTAATTTTGTTGCTCTTGGTGGAGAAGGGATCCCATTTGGCTCTGCACAATTCAAACCTCAGCCCTGTGTTATAATTTCCCATCAGTCCAGCCCGAATCACTCCCTGGCTGAGGGGGTTGAATTCAGCTTGGTAGTACCTGTGTCCCCCTATGGGCCATGTACTCGTCCCAACACCAAGGAAGAGCTCTGTGCTACAGAAGACCTTCAGTGTCTCAAACAATTCTGCTTTGTTTGCTGCGATCCCCACCATGGCCATGCCCTCTGCACCTTCTGGGATGCCACTCCAAACCTTTGGAGAGTGGTTTTGGGAGCTGCTGGCTGCTGTCATTGCTGCTGAGGAGCCACTGCACCGCACAGAGCAGCCAGTGCACAAACTGAGCTGGAATTACACAGCCCCTGCCAGAGCTCTGTGGGAGCCTGGCTGTCCCTCACCCTGCCATAGCAGGAGGGTGTCCTCACTGAGGGGACACTCTCAGACCCACCTGTCCCCACTGAGGTGACACTCTCAGACCCGCCTGTCCTCACTGAGGGGATCTCAGAATCTCTGCTGGTCAAGTGACCCTGAGGTACGCATGAGTCTCTTTTCCCAGCCCGGCGCTCAAAGAAGGAGTCAGAGCTCTTCAGTTCTCAATCTCAAGGTTGTTTATTGTTTCTTATCTATAAAATTCTTTCTCCTGTCCAGCCGAGGTCTGCTCAGCAAGACAGTCTGAGGCACTCTGCCTGCCCCCAGGGCGGTGTTATGTCTTTATACTAAAAACTACACGTACAATATTTACAATTACTTCCCAATGTTAGACAGTGAGCTTCTACTCTAAACCAATCTGTAAGTGCCATCATCACAGCAGAAGATGAAGGCCAAGAAGAAGGAGAAAGGCTGGACATGCCCAGATTCCTCCATCTTCCCCCCCAAACCCCCATTCTAAAAATCTACTTTTCACCCCGTGATAAATTCTACTATCTGCTAAATTCTACTATCATTCTACTTAAACTGTCGTGGCTTGTAATTCTTCATATAAGGTTGGTAACTGTTTTTTCCTAGGGCTAATTCAAAGGCACAGGGGTCTTGGGCTCTGTGCCAAGGTCTGTGAGCCCCCTGGGCAGGGGCTCGAGCCTCCAGGGCAGCCAGAGGAATTTCCTGGGTTCCCACAAGGGGACACCCTCAGACCTGCCTGTCCTCACTGAGGGGACACTCAGACCTGTTCATCCCCTCTACTGGTCACAGGACCAAGTCTTGATCAGGTGATCAGGACCAGTTGAGGTTGGTTCTTCAGAAATTCCGCTGTTGGTGTAAACATCTGCTGCCCTCGGCCTTGACAGCAGAAAAGTGGCACCCAACCACAGAAATTGTCAACACTTCAGCTCCCTGTGCCTCTGCCAGTTGCAAAATAATGGCAAGAACTGCAGCAAATTTTTTACTATCATATGCCATCTACTGCTCTGCTGCACTGTTCCCATGTTTCCCTCTGCCCACTTCAAGAGGCTGAAAAGGTAAAGAGAACAGTCTGCCCCCAATGACAGCAGTGATAACAATCATTATTACACCCACAGTCACAAAAAAATGAAGGTTTTCATAGAAAGCTGCTGCCTGCCATGTAAATTAGTTACTCACTATTCACCAATCTTGTTAGTTAACAAATGTTCAGTGTTTCATTAGTTCCCCTGACAGCTGCTCCAGGGAAAAAAATTCCTTTGAGACTGACACAATGAAGCTGGCGTTTCTGCTCATTCTGCATATGCTACCAAAGGACTTAACCCTCCCAAATTCCTGCCAGAATAAGTATGAAAGTCCTGGCTTTTATCAGAAGAGAGTACAATACTACAAAAAGAGGGTCAGGAATGGTTAACCTCTATCTTTAACACTCTTTAGTTATCAGCAGTAGGCATTTTCTCTAGAAGTTAGAGCACATTTTACTGTATATCAAGATATCATTGTAAATTTTATTTAAATTTCCACTAATAAAAGAAACAAGCACAGCTTCCAAGAGGGAAAAGAAACTTTCACACATGACACTATATCACACTTTTAAAAACAAGACAATCTGCTCCCTCTCCTGATCCCCAACAAGCAGCACAAAATCACAGGCTAATTCAAACTACTTGCATAATTTGATATTAACTCTTAGAGTTTCCTGATTGAAATGCAATATTGTCTCTTGCAAATGCATCGTTTTCCCTCACACTATTATTTTTTTACGTCTAGGACTCGAAGAAATGAATCAATTATTATTGATATATTATTTTCTTTTCACTACATTTTCCCTTCAATAGCGTTATTTTAATTTTCTTTATGATTTCTTTATCAGAAAAAAATCCTTTAACTTTATTAAAACCTTAAAACATTTGTCATTTTTTACAATAGCACTTCCCTATATTTATCTGAAACAATATTTTAACTTCAGTCAAATATCATTGGCAGAAACATAACTATGATGCACATCCTACAGAGCTGAACTAATAATGACAAACTTCCTGCAGATATACCTTTAACCTGCAGATCAGCAGCCCTGCAATGTATTGGTCTGAGAAGTAAACAAAATTATGAAGGTAGAAAATACATATTTAGATTAAAAACCATCCTCCCAGTATTCTAGGTTACCTCTTTCATGTTACCTTCCATTGTTTTAAAGCCCCATCTTTTATATTCAACCTCTTTCAAGGATATAGCATGAGAAAGAGAAGTTATGTATTTACTGAGAGTAAAGAGATATGTTGTATACTCTTCCCTAAAAGTCTGATATAAGTTCTTCTGGAGGCAGTTGACATGATAGCAACTGTATTAATGGTAACCCAAAACCCTTAGCCTTTAGTAACCGCTGATTTCATTACTAGGGCTGAAGTTTCATGTATTTTTTTTTACTATACGGGACAATAAATGCTTCAACCAGTCGATTTTCTCTATATTAAGCTATGACTAAATTACTCAGCTTAAAAATTGATCTTCTCTCAGCAGAATGAGAGTAGATGCCAATGCTCATTTACATGGCAGTCATGAGATCAATTTGACTTCGCAAAATTATTCTGAAGCCTGAATTAAAAACAAAGCTGTAAGACAAGTTATTAGATAAAATCACAATCACAGATTAGAAAGACCATCAGCTTTATATTGCTTTTCCTCCATTCTTTTGTAAAAATATGATCAAAGAGAAAACAGATTGGTGGAGAAAGGACAAGTACAGAACTTGACCTGTTACAGAACATGACCTGCACATGTGCTAAAGACAAGATATTTGAAGACTTGCAGAGAAAAGTTAAATTCATGCAGGTTTTACATAAATTTTAAAATTTTAGAGTACTCTTTCTGAGATTCAGATGACATACCACTTTTTAAAATTTAGGACTAACAAAAATACAGGAAAAATTTACAACACAATTTCTCTCTTCTAATGCTGTAGACTATGCCCGTACACCAAAATGGAGCTGTGATTGCAAAACAGTGCAGCACTGTCATGTAAACTTTATTCTTACTATAAAAGCACAAAGCAAGTAGGCTTGAATTCCTTGAATTCTTGCACCAAAAGCTTAGATTTATGCCTCCAGTGTTAATGCCACCTGCATTAGTTAAAGTGATTCTGTGTAGACACAATCTGAACCTCTGCAAAATGAAAACTGAAGAACACTAAGTTTGCAGAGTTTTTGATGATGGCAGCAGACACAGTGGAACAGTACAAGGAGGATGGTCAGAGTTAGCTCTGAGAAGATTTTCTGTTTAGGTTAATATTGTAACATGCCAGTTACACAGCCTGGACAGCAGCACTTGAAAATGTTACTGTCCAGCTGGTGGCATTCTCATTGGAGATGTGCTTCTCACTTGTTATGATCAGACATTTTCAGATGAATAAAGCTAAATTAAGAGAAATCAAAGAGGACAAGGTAAGCCTTGGTAATTCCTTAAAAATAAGGAATTTTGGGAAAACTAACACAGAGGTATATATAAAGTTTCACCAAAACACAAGACGAAGAGAAGTAATACTACTAATAATAATCCAAAAGGGGAAACAAAGGGATGGTCAAAATAGGTGAACTATACAGATATGTTGATTGATGAACAGAGGCACAAGGAGGGTACAGAACAATCCACAAACACAACTTAGTGGTTAAGTGGGTGTCAGTGAAATTCAGAAACCAACATTCAGCAAGTGGAATTTGTTGTCTTACTTCATGGTGAATGCTTTAGAGCTCATGTGTTGGCTGACAGTTATGTCACAAAGTATGTGATGAAGCCATGACAAAGTGGAGGGAACTGCTGGGAACACCAAGGAAGAGGGAGGCCACCTGCATGAGCTGGAAAAGAGAAAAACTCCCAAGGAAAGCGATAGGAAAGAGTGGGCATCTGGAAATCTATTGCCAGGGTCCAATCAAAGGACTGGCATTATTTTTTAGGAAGGCTGGTAGGGTGGCTATGCAAGTGTGTGAAAAATGAAAAAGAGAATAAAGGTCACAGAAGAAGGGTAACACACTATTCTCAGTGGATTAGGGTTAGGGCAAGGAATACCAGACCTAATTTCTAGCAACTGAGTTTTAGATAAATGAGGGCAATGGGAATATGGAGATATGGAGGTTTTGGTGTTTCTCTCAGAAGATTTCTAAAGAGGAGATGAGACCAAAAAAAAAAAAAAAATCAAAGGAATATTTCCTTCTCAGAAGCATTGATACAGAGTCAAGGGATGCCTGCAGAACAGGAGCCCCAAGGTTTGCACTCTATTCTGGTCACATAATTAACATATGCAAACTGGACAAAATCTGAAAATCAGGAGACTGCTGCTGTAATTTGTCCTTGAACAATTGCAAAGCTTCTGTACAAATTTCCAAAGAAGACATTTTATACAGCAAAATCCTCTCTCAGCCACATTGCTTAGGACTGGGTTAGTAGCCAGAGGAAGCACTTTTGGCTCCACAACATAACTTTTGTTTGCTCATGAGGAAGTCAGCTCATCTGTCCATATCTGTGAAGTGAGGAACATGCCATTTACCTCATTCACACAATAGATGGGAGAAGGTTATCAAACTGATGCACATTCCTGACTAGTGTGAGTGAGAAATGTCAAAACATACACACCAGGTGTCATTGTGCTGCACATAAAAGGACATGGCCATTTGTCCTGGTTCAGGGCAAATTTGGGAGAGAATCCCCAAAGGGGCTCCTCTAGGAAAGCAGATTCAATTGGCCCCTCCCCTCAACAGATTCGGGAGGAAACGCCTCAGAGAAAAGTGGAAAAATTGTTTATTAAACAATAAAACCTGAACAATCCATAAACCCCCTAGCTGCTCCAAAAGAGATGACAAACGCAGAAAGTCCCTCCCCGGGTTGCAGCTCAGCTCACTCAGTCTCTGATCAGTCCCTCAGTGCTGGAAATGTCGCAGGCCAGGCCCGGCCCGGTGGGCCCCAGGTGTGAGCTGCCGGTGCTCCCCTGGGTGTTCAGTCCAGAGCAGGTTTGAACAGCTCCAAAGAAAAGGGATACAGGAAAAGCCCACAGTCCAGGGAACTTTGCCTCAGCTAGCTAAACTAACCAAGAGCAAAGGAGAGAGCTCTGTCCCACTGTCTGTCCATCTGCAGACAACACAGTCCAGGAGCAGGAATGCGGAGGAGGAGTGCAGTGTCTGAAAACAAACTGTGCGCTCCTTCTCTGCCTCCTTCACTCTCTGCAACATGTCTTAAAGGTGCAAAACTTATTATTCAGCATAAACAAAACAGGGTGATTGGGGATAAAAGCATATAGTCAACCTAGGACACCATTGTTGGAAGACTGATCTTGGGCTAATACAGACACAGCCTTGGGAACAGTTTGTACATAAAAACCCTGAACGGTAGACCTTACAATATTAATGCAACTCTGCATGTTGGTTTCCTGTGCTTAAGACTTTATTTTCATGAATATGTAAATTTCATTAAGAACTATTCAGACCCCAGTGTCTGGGGGGTGGGGAGGGGAGGAGAGAAGAGCATCACGTGTAAGGCTGCCAGCTGCCCTGCAGTCTGCACGGAGATGAGATGAGGTCACTGAGTATTTACACAGGGAGAAAAAAAATAGAGGAAATATTGGATCAGCAGGTGATTAAAGAACACAAAAGAAAATCAGGATAACAGATTGCTAGAGCCATTGTACATGTGTCAATATCAAACTGCACCTTCAGAGAAAAAGCCAAAATATTTATCCTGCATTAAACTCAACTGGAGTAAGGGTTACCTTAAACAGTAAATATGTTCTTTTCAAAGGAGATTTCAAAACAATAACTTCATGTGCAAATCACAAAAAGGGTCTCCTCCCTTGTGTGGTCGAGCTATTACTGTAAAGCTGCTCTCCTCAATTCAAGATTAAAATTCCTTTTATCTTTGCCTAGATCTCATCTGCAGTATATTTAACAGAATCAGACATTGAAAGTGACTCACTAACAATTAGGCTTCTGCTTTTGAACAGAGAACTCTTTGAATGTGTATGCAGTAGGAATGTTTTGGGGTTGTTCTTTCTTGCAAGATGAAATTTTTAAAAAGATATGTTTCTCTAAAAGAAAAGGCAAGAAAATCATTCAGTGGCAAAAAAAAAAGATGTTTGAATTTCAACTGTACAGAGGGATAATAATGTTCACTACAGAATGTCAAAAGCAGCATCACTGAAAAATCAGATTGGAACAGTGAATTGTATGCAACCTAATTATATTAACAAAGTTACAAAAATCCAGAAGCTTAACAGCTGTTCCATATCTGAGCTGTGGTAAACAGAGCCTCAGCAATCTCTGTCTGAGCCATTCAAAGCACCAGACAAAATTCAAAGCTACTTCAGTTGTTTATAGGCTAAAAACACCAAAAAAGTACAAAATCCAGAGCCACTTTCCCATTCTTCCCAACACGGTTAAATATACAGTAAAAAAAACAAACCTACTTACACCCTTTCCCTGATTCTTCACTTCTCATGAACAAAACCCTCTCTCCTTGCACCCAGAGCCCTGTGCTGATGCCACCCACTGACACAGGATAAAGCAGCAGCACAGGGAGCTACCCTGGGACTCAGAGCAGCAGGAAGGGAAGAAAGAGCCAGCCTGACCCACCCTGACCAGGACAGCCTTTCTCTTCCAAGGCAGAGCTGCTGTAAGGATTATCTGTATGGTTTACCCAGCCATATGGGGAGAAACTGCAGCACAGTGGTGCTCCTGATTATTTTACAAAAATGCTCAAAAGCTTATCATGTTGAGAGTAAAGACTTGCTCGCAAAAATATTTCTAAATCTTCCAAGGGAAAATAAAAACCATCTTCTTCTAAACTTGTGGTACACTCAGCTAAGTAAAAAATTACAAGGAGATTATGTGTTGCATTATTTCAGCTCCCCAGCTTCCTGAGGAAAATTCCAAAACCTGCCAATATGTGTGAGTAAGAAAAATGTGGGAGCAGTGGAGACCAGAACCTCCTGACCTGGGTTCAGGTGCCGCAGAGCTTGCAAGGCAGTACCCTGCTAGACTCAGAGCTTGAAGAGGAGATTCTCCAGCTCTCCCAAGGGAGATGGGCTCCCCAATTAACCCAGTTACCCATCCCCAGCAATCTAGATGATGACAGAAATCCAGAAATTATTACTCAGGGCTCCTATACTGAATTATTACAATTGCTCTAGAAGAATTATTTTTCTGTTGCTGAGGATAAAGATTTGATTCCTTTGCATTTTTTTTAAGATCAGGGAAAAATATAAGGTCCATGACTAATAAAATAGGATTCAGACTCATGATATTTTTTTTCTTTTGGAACTTTATTTATAGTAATAGTCTGAGCATCTAGTTACCCTTTCAACTGTTTATTGAACAAGCTTCTCTTTTTTTACTGATTTATATATATAAAATTCTCTGCTCTGTTTCTTTGCTCCTCTGGTTTTCCCACTTCCTATCAGTCTAACCTATACATTGTTTTTTTGAGCTGAAAGCCCGTGGGAAAGAAAAGAGCTTGTCTTTCACAAATATATTTTCCTTTCTAATAAACAGTTTTATTCATTTTCTGTGGCTTTTGGTAAATACAGTGCCCAACTAAAAATTACGCTGTTCTTAATTTTACCACTGATAAATTTTTACAACTTGCAAAAGCAAGTTTAGTCTTGATTAAATAGAGTGTGTTCAAGTATAGATAAGATGCAATCAACTACAACTGGCTGACTGATTAGGTGAAAAATAATAGGGAAGGGAGAGGCTGGCTCACTTTGAATCTTTTTCTTTTTATGAAGAGTACTTTCAATACTGTATAAGCACCTAACTTTTAAGAAAAATTAGAAATCAGAAAATAGAAAACAACCCCTACTCAACAAAAATTCAGCCCAGATTTCTAGTAAACATAACAGATAGTTTAGAAAAAAAATTATGCCTCAGGTTTATGTACTTGTTCTTTGTAACTAAGTTTCCAACATCCTATCCACAAAATTTGTCAATTCCACCATCCTTTTGTGATGACAGCTACAGCTTACCTATATTTTTTCTAAATTAGAAACAATCATAATGCTTTTCTAGGCACCATTCCTTACCATGCATTACTTTCCCACCCAGCCTGGGAACAGGATCACAAAGACATTTTCATTAGTAGACATCTAATGAAATAACTGTTGCTGCAATGCAATGACATAACTGAGATTAAAATACACAACTCCCAGCTGACTCTCACACATGAGAACAAACCATCATCCTGGACTGATGACTGGATTAGGACAACCATCCCTACTCAAGGTTCTGAGGGATATTATGGGATCGTTTTTATACCACACACAAGACAGTTGCAACTCCATGAGTAGAAATTGTAGCTTTTGTAAACTTAGAAGAGACTTATTCTATGCAGAAAAAAACACAGAATTTATCATGCACTTCAGCAGTAAGCACACATACTCAAGCAGGAAGGAAGCTCTCCCGTGTAATGAGAAAAATATGCCTACCACAAAATTTTCCTATTAATAAATTTGTATTTTAAAAAATCAAAAGTCTGTTGTAGCTTAGACAAATATTTGTGGTGTTTCCAGACACAATGGTAGTCTTATATACTCACATTGTTCCAGAGACATTTTAGTCATTGTTTGGAAACATTTCTGAGCAAATTTGCAAAGTGGTGAATAGGATGAGCATCTTCATGGCTGAAAGGAAAATGGCAGTCTTTTCCCAGCACTGTTTCAAGTGATCTCAAGATTTGTCTAGTCACTGCAGGAAAGTAATGTCTTTTGACTTCTGCATGCCCCTCAGGAAATCGCTGTGCTACAGACAAGAGGTGTTTGTTCTGGTGAGCATTTTCAGTGTCAAATCACAGATACAGCCAGACAACTGCAGCACTTTAAAAGCACATTTTTCCAATCTCTTAAAATATGCATTCATTAGTGATTATTAGTATAATTAATTAGATAATTACAGTACATTACAGACTGTTATCATTTTAGATGATGGTTAGTAGCAACATCACATTGTTTTATTCTCTTTAATTCCTCTTCTTACTGCTCCTTAACTGGGTGGTGCCCTTAGACATGGCATTGAATAAGGGGGAAAGCATAAACAGTTGTTTCTCCAGAAGCAGCCCTCAGAGGCACCAGCACTCAGAAAACCCTCATGTTCCTCCTGCAAAAGACTGCTGGCAGCAGGGAAGCTGCCTGGGGCACCAGAAATGAAAGCCAATTGGTTTGGACTGGGGTAGACAAGGGAAAAGGATGTGTTTATTCCTCCTCTAAGTCTCTCTGGATATTTGCTTGTAAGCGCCTCTGTGATTCCATCCCACTGAGCAGAATTAGTTCATGTCTTACCTGGCTGTGCAGATTCCAGGATGAAACTGGACTCCTCCATCCCTCCTGCAAAGCTGAGCCAGGCACAAGACACACCAGCCTCAAATTAACTAGTTGTTGTTGTTTGTTATTATTATTATTGCATTTATTTATTCTTTACTATTATTTACAAGAGCTTCCCTTTTCCAGAGGGACTCCTGGCAGTGTGAGCTGAGTCATGAGTGATGTTTGTAGAGATCCTGGTACAACAGTTCAGCAGTCAGTCACACCTGCTGGGAGGTCTCAGGTAAGGAACAGCACAGTGGCATCAGACTCAGGAGGGCAGCTACAGGCACAAACTGCATCCTCCTCCACTGCCCCAAGTTTGGGCTACACTCCTTTATTATAAGTTTTCTTCACAGAATTCACAGATGAAGTAAAATTCACATTTCACACAGAAGTAAGATTCACATTTCACAACTGAAACAAATTTCTAGGTGGTTTCCTGAATCTCTTAAAAGAAATTACATATGTAACTATGAAATATCCAGCAGTCCAGAAAAGAAAAACCATCCCAAAATTAGACTTGCTTCTATCCCACTACATCAGTAAAAGTGAATAGCACACAAACCAAATTGCAGCTTTACTGTTCTAGGTTTCCATATATTTCTCCATGTGGTAAAAAACTTATCACAAACCTTTTTTCTTTTTCAAAAAAAATTTGGCTATATATGAATTTAATAAGTAATGTGAAATGGGCAGTCAGGTGACCTTGAGTCAAGTTCCTCTGAGAGAAGTTGTAAAGTAGTATATAGGACAAAAAATTTTTCTCAGATCTATGAGAAGGTACAAATAATTTACAAGATAATTGGACATTTGGAGCCACTGTGAATGGAACCAGCTGTGATTGATCCAGGATGATCCAGCTAACCCAGTAGCTTATTAGCAATAACAAGAATTCATAGAAATATTAAAAAGCATAATTACTAAAAGCAAATGACCTGTGGAAGCAGAAAGATTAATCAATAAGACTGATTCCCAAATAAAAGTCAGTGGTTTTTGTGTGGGCCCCTTCTCATCTTTCTGCCCATTTGAGTTCCTGATAAATTAAAATTGTTACCACAAAAAATATGTCTCATACCTGCAGTGTCCTGAATTGTCCCACAGCTCTCCAGAATTCCAGAACTTCACGGTATTTTAAAGTACCTGAAGGAAAAAGGAAAAAACAAAAGTGATAAAAAATCTAAAACTGGACTGGAGAAATTCTAAGAGTCTGACAGAAGGGCTCAGGGCACCCCACACAGTCTCTGATGGGAGCAGGTTGAAGAGGTGTTTTTCTGTATGATTTTATCCTCATTTCAGAAGGCAAGGACACTCAGCAATGTCATGAAGAAGCTGTAAGACAGCAGAGCAACATCCCAAGCCATGTCAAGTGTCTTCCATACCATCACACAGAATAAACCTAGGACCAACTTCAATCCAAAGTCCGCTGTGTTGTAGCTGTGTCACTGGCCATTTGGACAGCATTTTCAGAACAGCAAGACTCCTGCTTGATCTTCTCCATCAGTGATAAGGAGGCAGATAAGGGTCCAAAATCCAGACCAAATACAACAACTGGTCTAACCACAGCCAAGGGCTCTGTTTAGAGCCCTAGGTGAGATTTCCTGGTTTTTAACCAAGAGCATTCTAGTCAATGGAGCTAGAGAAACTCAGTATTTTCTATCTGGTTCCCAGTTCTCCCTGACAGATTTTATTTGTGCTTGCAGTATTGATGATACGTCACACACTTGTACCATAACATCCCAATGTGGTCACTTAAATAACTGTTAGATCTCACAGAAGATTACTTCTCTCTGAGTGGGGCATTGACATTTCCTTGTTAAAGACTCTCACCCTTAGGGGAGTTTCTGTCACCAGAGCTATTAACAGTGATCTGGATCTAAATACTGTGCTGTATTACCTGCATCCAGATGGCATAAAAATGGAAATTACGGTAAGATTAAGACTTGACCTTTGGATGAAAACCATTCTTTCTCTGGTTACTGCCTGAGGTACTCTGAGGTGTTTCTCTTCAAGCATAAAAGCAAAATGGTGACATGATTAACATGAGAGAAAAAGAGCTTGCCCACAACTTCATGACAGGGGAAGTCAATTTCTGTGCCATTATTCCAATAAATCACAATGTTACTACCTACTCATCCTTTCATAGGTAACATAGCTGGGTGTTACTTCTGCACTCCTGTTTCATCCTGCTCTCCCTAACTTTTTATTTTACATATAAAAAATAAATAAAATATGTCTGTGAGTATATATATGTGATTAACAGATATTTCATATGGCACATTCTGTACATTCTAGAGTTCTAAAATGCACATGCTGTAGTAAAGATAATCCCTTTTCAGTGAAATATTTTATTTTTGATTTAGAGGTAAAGTTTCTGTTACATATTTAGAACAATTTGCTAGGGAGATAAAACTCATCCCTCTTTGAAATGACAGCAGAAAGCATATGTGCCACTTCATTACTACTTCAGTACTCTTTTTTGAGGGGTAACCAGCAGCCAGAGGTATTACAGCAGTTTTCTGCACAGGGTAGAACTGGCAAGGACCTCTTATGAATGCAGGTATGCCTTTCTTGTAATCCCCAGTCTTGCTGTCTCAGGCTGTGCTTTAATTTCCCTGGTGGGCTGAGTTGCAAGTGAATTTGGCTTGAAGGAAAGACTAAGAGAATGTAAATATGAATAAGGTTGTATTCTTTTAGTAAGTGGAGCCATCTGTTGCCACATCTAGAAAAATACTGTCTGTATGGAATCTGCTGTTGATGGTGCTACAAAACAGTCTCATCCACTTCTTTGGTGACATACAATGTTATAAGTTTAATATATTGGTTGTCTGGATTGAATTTGTAGAGGGGATAGGATTTTTTTTGAGGGAAGAAGGGCATCCTCACATTTTGCTGCACATCAGGAGCTTCTTCCCACAGAAATTCTTACACGGCTTTTCATAGGCTCCAGCAGCTGTACTTCAGTCCAAATTAGGGTTACAAAATTTTATTCCATTACAGAAAAAACTTCTACCAAGTGTATTCAATAAGAGTTTGCCTTACAAGAAGCCAAAAAGGCCAGACTTATGCTGATGTTGCCGCTGCTGCTGTTCTGCCAAAGTTATGAATATACCATTAGTCACATCTGCAGGCAGCATCTGAGACTTGGTATTGCACTACCATATAAGAGGAGTCAAAAAATGTCTGAAGGTACTGCTCAAGATAAGTCTTCTAACAATTTCAATGCTTTTTTTGTGAAGGGGTAAGATGACCATTTGGTTTTTTTCCAATTTATCCATATCAAAATAACAAAGAATCTGCCAAAAATCTGAAAGCTTGTTCTAATAATAAAATATTTATTTTGGCCTAGTTGGATAAAATGTGCATGTTTTAATATTTTATTGTTCATAGATCTGGAATCAAAGATCTTCTAACTAAAGAAATGTAATTTTTTTTATTATTATTGTAAATACCTTGCACAAGTAACAATATAAAGTCTTAATAACAATGACTGTATTATTAAATCACTTTCTTTTTCTTTTTCAGCCTTTACAAGTCTCCATTTAACAGAGGAAAATCAAATATCTAAAAATATGGCCTTTTATATCTGAACTAATTACACAGTTCATGCTTGATGTTTTCGATTCATTTTATTCATTTAGGTTCAAGCCAATTAGAATTCAGTTAATTTTCCTGAACATCATCTTGTATTTGGTATCACCAGGACCATATAACTGTGATTATCTAGTGCTAAAAACAATTTTTGATTAATCATCGCAGATAAGAGAAACAAATTCAAATGTAAGTTGTTTCTGACACTCCTTCATTTTATTGAAAAGAAGCATGTGAAGTCAATTAAATGTATTTAGGCCACTTATCTAGTTAATGTGATTTTCAAAGACCATTTGGTGTATGTGATAATATATAATCAATATAGCCTGCAAGAGCCAGTTGAAGCTCTGTACAACACAATTGGGGAGGTCACAGGGATATGCAAGTGTTGGTTTGATTTGGTTAACCTTTTAATGATGTACATCAGTACATCAGCACACCCACCTTGAAGCCAGCTTCACCAGAAAATGTTGTTTTCTGAGCACTGAAAATAACATCAATGCCTTCTGCTAGATTCAGCAGAAACGGTGTTACTGTTGAACTGTGTTCAAACTGCAACAGTTTGAAAAAAAAAATGGAGAATTTCTAGTCCCCCCCTCTCAGAACAGAGGATGATGGTATTAAGACGGCTTATGAGAACTCTTTGAATCTTGTATGAAGAGTTAATAAAAAATCTGTAATTTACTATCAAGCTTAAGAGTATGTTATCTGCTAAGTGATTCTCACAAAAGCTAGTCAATCCTTCTCATCAGGGCTGCAATTTTACAAAGGGCTACTCATCTGACCCATTTAAACATATCAGTTTTGTTCCTTTCCTCTTCTTTATTTTCAGGTACCATTTTAGAGCTTTACACTGCCTCACTGTTCAAAAAATCTGGTGACTTTTTTGAAGCCAAATTTTTGGTGGAACAGAAATTTGTCAGAAATTAAGGACCTGCCAGGTTACAAATCCGGACAACACATTCTGCTGGACCATATTAAATAAAGACATTTGCCAAAAAGATGGAGGAAACTAATGGAGTGTCAAGCTCATTAATGTTGGACCAGCACTGAAGATTGATATTGTCATGTTCAACCTTGTATTAGCAGCATCCATTATTCAATAAATTATTAAATTAATAGACAGATGGTAACAATGGGTGTATGTCCTCATTTAATTAATTGATGAGAAGGAACAGAACTTATGGTCATCTTATGTCTATAGATTTAATAATTTATAGAATAATAATTTATCGATTCCCCACTATTTCTACAGGAGATAGAATTCTATTTCAATAACCATCCATTCTTGTCGGAAGCTGTTATTACCAGGCTCTCTGGTGGCTGCACATGAACTAATTGCAAGATGGACTAATCCTTCTGCAGCTTCATTCTAAATGCTGGGACTGGAAGGCATTAAAAAAAAAAAAAATCCCACCAAAAAGCCCTCAGTACTGAAATAGCCTTACAGCAGCACAGTCACATAATTGACCTCTAAAAAAGTGAATGGATAAAGGGAGTAAACGTATGTTTCATTACTTTGAACAGAACTCATTTGCCTCTTGTTGATTAATTGAGCTTTTCTAATTGAATAAAGTGCAGATTTAAAAAAAAAATATATTTTTGATAGGCATTATCACAAGTGGAATAAAAACTCTTTTCTAATTAAAAATATTCTTTTTATATTTGATCCTATGGGTTACATTGCAATATACTTTGAAATGGCATCAAATATGCAAAATGGGAAATACTCATTGCAATTATTCATATATAATAGTAATTTTCCTACTTCTGAATTTTATTATTCGAGTTATGATAGGTTCTCTGAAGACAAATGACACCTCTCCTGTCTTTCACTTTATAGAACAGTCTGAAAACCTAGCTAAAATTCACAATATTTTTGATTTAATTATACATTTTGCCTGTACTATTTTTGGCAGTTATTTTGGGCACTATCTTAAGTGACAAGATTTTGCTGGTTGCCATTTTCAGACTACTTCTATGAATCTGTAGGGACAATACAAGCTGGAAGACTGAATGAAACAGTTGGTTTTCTGTCCACATATACAGTCCCTCCAGAAATAATATCACAGCAGCACTCTGAAGTTTCCTCAGAAAAAAGACCCCAACTTTTTTTGAAGCTTTCAAAAAGAAAAAATTCCTTTTCCAAAGCAAGAACGAAGGATGGATTCCCTATGATATTTGGGGGTGATTTAGGCCTAGCAATAGAAGAGAAGCGTGGCAGGGCATGGCTAAGGGATGTTCCATGAGATATCATAGTTTAGACTAAGCCTTGCTATTATTCACCTGGAGAAAGTTAATTAAGACTTTGGTGGATTTTATATCAAATTTAGATCCCAGCTAAAGTAACTGGAAATATGCTCTTTTAATAGGAAGACACTGGGTGTTAAGCAATGCTAAGGCCAGTCAGAAAGCAGACAAGGATAGCAGAAGAAGCCTTATTATATTTCCCTTCACTGCAACTAATTTCTGAACAAAAACTCTGCTCAGCTGGAGTAACTACAGGAGACTCCACAAAAAGAGCAGTTAAAAGCTTAACAGTAGAACTGAAACTCTCCAGAAGCATGGAAGCAAGTGAAAAACACTTAAATGTTGCTTCTCTCTTTGTCTTCGAGCAGTGGGTAAAAGTAGAAAAGAAAAAGGAGTGGTGTTATTTCTGACAATAATTGACTCTGAAGCTCTTGATGATTTTAGCAGTTTTCAGTTAACTTTCAGAAGAAGCTGTATTGAAACTGTGTTACAGAAATTTCAACTGCATTCCATATAAAGGGAGAGGTGAGAGACAGTTTCTAAATGAAAAATACTGTAAGTATAGAAACCTGTCTTACAATTTTACAGGTTTTAACAGACTTCTTTGTAGGAAACTCAGCTGCCGTTGGGATGGATATAAGATAAAACCCCTGTGCTGGAAGCCCCACAATCCTGTTTTGGCACAGCCAAGTGAAATCAGGTTTGTAATAGTAGTAATTAAACAGAACTGAAATTTCTATAAGTCTACAAATGGTGATAAGTGACAAAAAGCAGGACCCAAAGCAATACTACACATTTAAGACAGGAAAACAAATAAAAAAAACCCATTGTAAAACTGCAATAACAATAAAGCTTCAAAGAAGCAAAGAAAATGGTAAATAGAATATGAATAATTAATGAGGCCTCTTAATTTCACTTCAAAAAAGGTTTCCAATATAATTAATGAAATAAAAGAAAAGTATTTGTAAAAGTTACAGGTAGGAAGGAATGACCATATAAAAGTAACAGATGATCTTACCTCCATGAATCAGTAGGTGAACAAAGCAGAAGGATAAAAAAGCACCTTACCACTCCCTTGGACAAAACCAGAACTTAATATAACCAATACTTGGCCAAATAGGATCATGTCTTCCATCTCAGCAGGAAAGTTAAGTATTGCCAGGAAGGCTATCCAAGATACATGAGAATTTTTAGGCCTTGTTTCCCATAAGCATACAGCTTTCCAGGTTGCTAGGGGAATTCATTTATATTCAAAGTCACAAATAAGGGGAAAAGTAATTAAAATTTCAATAATTTGGCAGTTTCCATCTCAGACTTCATCAACAATATTAGTGCTTTTTACTTACTAGGTTTGATTATTTTGAGAGTCAGTTAACTTTTTTGAAGTGTATAATGAAGAAAACATGTTAAATTTAGAAAGATATAAAATTAATTTACAAGCATTTTGTCTTAAACAAAAGTTTATCATGGGTACCACCAAGAAAAAATTAATAAAAGAAACTTAACAGAAAAACCTAAGCAAACAAATTAAAAAAAATTTAAAAGTTTGTAGATTTGCTGTTACTATTGATTGACAAAAAAAAACTAACCAACACCCACCCACCTCTGTTTCTCCGAACCCCTCCATCCTCACAGGAAAAAAACCCAGCAAAACTAAGTAACAGACAGAGAATAAAAGTGCTCAACCAGCTACCCTAATGCTATCAAGAGTTTCCCTGGAGTAATATTGTCCCTCTCTGCAAAGAGGTAGATGCTACAGATAAAGAAATAATTGTGCATCTGAAATTCCCTTACACTGTTATTGCTACAACTTATCTCCACATCTGACCACAGCACACAGTAAAATGGGCATTAATTTACAGAGAAAAAAGATTTAGACATGTCACCACAGCTAGCTGCTATTGCCCATCTGAAGTATTGACAGAAAAGACTTTCAATCTGTATTAGAGTTTTGCAAAAAGCCTGAAGAAGGCAAACTCAACCATATATTTGGGTCACACAATTGCAGAGCAATAATAAAGTGCAGTTTGGCCTCTGCTGATACTCTCTTCCCCAAAATGGATTGTGCTAGATGTTCACAGCACAGTCCCTAAAGACATGAAACAGAAAATACCTTGGAAAAAAAACCCAGTTGGATTTGGAGTCCCAGAAAAGGCCACAGCATTCTTGGCAACACTATAACAAGCAATGGTCAGGAACACAAGGAGAAGTAAAAGAGAAAGCCTGTGGGAGTTTGTGAGATTTTCATCACAGCCCTACAGTTAGCAAAAAGGCATTTTTTTACAAATTCTAATGACAGACAAAAAAGGACAGAAAGCTGATTTGTCCCAGGCAAACAAACAGCAACCACAGCAGGCAGGGTCAGCTGGGCCAGGACACAGGACACCCAAAAATAATAGTCTCAGTGCTTCTCGACTTATTACTGTAAGGTAATATTTTAAGAAAGACTCACAAGCTGGCTAAAGCACACAGAATCCCACAAAATAATCAAATTTTAATCATGAGTGTCATGAATACCGAGGTTACAAACACTAGAAATTCTGTATCATGTGTTTGGCTGGGAAAGAAAACTCACATTTTTAGGCATGTGCTAGTTAAAAAGGCTGATGTGCAGACCCAAGTGACACCACAATACATGGTGAGAAAGTTGATCTGAATTTGACTGGATTCTGGGAGGGGCACCAATAGAGCTTTGGGGTCTGTTTTAGAAAAATAAAGTACTTCATTTTACTTTTGGTGAAGAAAACTTAAAAGACTTCCTTAATAGTAACTGATTAGTCCTAATGACTTCAAATAATTTCTGGCTTATAAGTAGAAAAAAATAATCCCTATCAAAAATATTTTACTGAGCATAGAACTCTAGATGTTCAAGTAGCAGGATAACAGCACCCTGAATGTTGGTTTCTCTTGGTGAAACAGCTGTAAATGCTATATAATAGTTGCTAGAAGTGATTATTTTGACTTCTCTTTTCCTTATTTTTTGTTGCGGGTGATAGCTTAATTTTAAGTTTTCATATTATGCAGATTCTGTACTGCTTTAGTATGTAACTCTGAACTTCATATAAAGTGTTAGCAAGTTCTCTTCACAGTTTAGTTAGACAAAACAATCTTTTCCAGCCCCAGAACCAAGGACACCATTGCAGCTTCAGGCCCAAAAAAAATAAACAATAGCAAATTGAGGAGAGCAGTCTGGGAGGATAGGACTGCATAACTTGAAGCTATAATGGGACAATTAACCCCAACATGTAAATGGGCCAAAACTTACAAAAGTGTGAAAACATGTGACCTGTTGTCCATCATGGGTGTAACTTTGGCCAGATTCTCGTACTGCCCAAGGTGTATCCTTTGAAGGCCTTTTTAACAAATACCTGCTTTATTCCTTTTGCACTGTCTAGCCTCTGTTCTAGGCTTCCTCTCAAGGCATGGTTTCCTCTCAAGGCATCAGTGGGTGCTGTTCTTAATGTCCATTTCACTATTAAACACAAAGAAAAATGTCCCAAGAAAAATGAAACACACTCCAAGCTGTTTGAAGGTCATTTAGATGAAGTGTGTGATACTCTAATCTTTCCCAAGTTAAAACCTTCTGATTTAAGGCTGCTAGCAATAGCATGAAATAAACACATGCAAGTTATGAAGCATTCAGAAAGATTTTTTTAAAAGGAAAAAAACAAATATGAAACCCAAATGAATTAACTTGCCTTGTAAGTAGTAGTGTACATCCTGTATTATTAAGTATGCAATTACTGTGTAATGAGGCACAACTGTAAAATATTTAAACTGTTTTACAATAATTCTAGTTTGGGAAAACAGCAATATTTCTGACAATTCTAGCATTGTTAGCATGATGAGGTAATTCTCCAGCAGATGTTTGGAAATGGCTATCATACAATTGTCAGAAGGTTCTTTTCTCTTTGTGGAAAAAGATGGCAAAATTTCTGAAAGTGCCTGAACTAGTTAGAAGTATAAATTTTGCTTTGAAAGACAGGACATGCACAGTGACTACAATAAAATGTGATTTTGAATGCTGGTCTTTGTACAAAACTGAGACAGAATTTCTTCAACTACACTGAATACATTTGAGCTACTCCTCAGACAAAGTCCATCAGAAAACATGGACAACTTTTCCTAAACAATAAATGTCTTTAACTTAATTTTTTTAAGCAGAGGTGGCATAAAAATGAAAGGTCACTAGCAATTACATTTTTATACCTCAACATTATAATTCTGTTCCTATTTTGAAAAAGCAAGCTGTGAAACAAAGACAATGTACTATTATGTTCTGGCTACACAAGCACATGTAGCACCAAAAATTTCAGCCAGTACTGATCTTTTCTATGGTTAATAATTTTTTCTGTTTCTTCTGTTACAATGACAGTACTTAGACTATATGTCTGAGACATGACTTCTTTCTCTAACAAAATCTGTGTGGGAAAAGAAAACAGCTCTCATTACCTCAACTCTAGCTGTATGGTGCTCCCAATCAGAGTTTAGCTACAGAGTTTAGAAAGGAAAGATTATAAAGCTGAAAAGTGTCGGCATGATCCTCAGAGATGTAAAGTGAAACCCACTCAGAACTAGAAGCACAAAGCTCCAGATAAGGAACCTACTTTAATGCACAATCATTTCATTGGCCATCTTGGCCAGCTGGGCACACACTGGCTCACGTTGACCCACTGCTGACCAGCACCTCAAGGTTCTTTTCTGCCAGGCTTCTCTGGATTGCTGTGACCCAAGCGCAGGACCAGGCTTGGCCTTGTACTCTCACCACTGGCCTTGACCAGTGATCCAGCCTGTCCAGATCCCTTCTGCAGAGCCTTCCTGCCCTCCAATAAATCAATACTCCCACCCACCTTGGCACTGTGAACTGACCAAGGCTGCACTCAATCCTCCCACCCAGAGCATCAATAACAGGAATGATGCCAACACTACATCAGCTGCATGCTGCAGAATGGACATACTTCATATGAGGGCTACAGAAGGGGAAAAATCTCATATTGTTCACTTGTGACCCCTTCAGAAGCCCAGGGAAGATTGATACTCCTTGAAAGGATTCATATATAGTCACTTAAGAAAATAAATATTAGCTGCTCTGGAATAATCTAAAGATGGAGGAGGAAGACATTTGACAGGGAGTACTGATGCCTTAAGTTTTAGATTTTGTATTTTTCAGATCCTACACAGCATTAGTGTGTAACTCTGAACTTCATATACCGTGTTAGTTAGCTCTCTTTTATCAGACAAAACAATCCTTCCAGGCCTGAGAACCAAGATCACCATCACAGCCTTGGGCCACAAAAAGTATAAAGAAAGGTGAATTGGGGAGGAGCAAGCTGAGGGAATGTGACTTCATTACCTGAAGCTGTAACTGGAAAATTAACCTCTGTTATGCAATTAGACCAAACTTGTATCTGTCTGAAAAACTCATCACTGTCATCCATCTTGGGTGTAGCCTCTGTGAGGCTTTTGTGCTCCCCAAAGTGTGCCTGTTAAAGGTCTTAAATAAATACCTACTTTATTCTCTAACTCTGTCTGGCCTCTGTTCTAGGTAGCCAGTCCAAGGTACCAGAACACATCAGGAACATAACAAAGGTGATGAGAACTGTGAAAATAATCTAATAGATTTCTTGTAAAGCAGAGAACTTCTTAGAGATAAAATTCTCTGGGTAAAATATGAAGCATTTTTCACTTTCCCTGCATTAATAATTCAAAAATAAATAGCAGGTTTTGGACAAACACTCATTGTCCCCCCTACAAACCAAATATATTCTGCTTTTGTTACCTACGAGACAAATAATGTGTAGGTAATGCGAATCCTGGATGACCAAGTCACAAAACCAGATGTAACACACTGTGACTTGGTGCTGCCACAACATGGAAAAAGCCTTTATATAGAAAACCAAGATTAAGGAAAATGAGTCACCTCAGGGAAGTCATCCACAGAACAGTTTAAGATATTTAAGGCATTTGATGACTGCTGAAATCTTTCCACAAATAATTATGAACTATTAGCTACCAAATTGTCATTCTGTTTTCTGGTAAAGCTTTTAGGTCTTGGAGACACTAGGACCTGCACAATGTGTTATTTCCCAGCACTGTAACTATTACATTCAAATGACATATTGCTGCTCCTGGGAAATATGACTTGGAGGTATTTTATAGCTACATGTTCAGGCTAACAACAAGTAAGCATTTGAGGCTTTTTTTGGGAACAGTGGCACAAAAAACTCTGAATAAAACTCTGAAATTTCATTTGGATGGGTATGGATGTCAAATCCTTAATGGACATGTGCACTTATTGTCTATAATTGTCATATACTACATGTATTTGACAATATGGGCAATGTATACACACAGACACAGAGTAGCATCAAAATAACTGAATGAGAAAAACCTACCAAGAAATAACTCTGAAATCCTTGAAGAAAGCCAGTCCTTACTCAGAGATCCCATTCAGTCTCAAACCTTCACTTTCCATTCTCCAGGCAGCTGAGTCATAATTACAGTTACTCACAGTCTCCACAGGAAGTTGAGGAGCTGATGGTCAAACTTACAAAACACAATTTATCCCACTATCATACCCCATTTTTCCTTTTCAATATTCATCTTGCCCATCCTCCATGCTCTGCGACTTTGAAGAGACACTGAAGATATCAAATTAATGTTTAAGAATTATCCCTTCACTATTCTACTCATGGTATTTGAAACTAACCTGCACCAGCTAGTGCAAAAATCTTTTACCTTGCACAAATATCAACAATGATAGTAACTGCTTCTTGGACCATGCCCTGCCCTATGTCCTTAAAATGATTTTACTTCATTTGTGACTACTGAAACATTTCAACATCATTCATGCAAGATGCTGTAATTAGCCACAAACAGGAAGAGAGACTGCTGGGTATTTCTAGGTCTGGGCTTCTCTTGGACTACTATTACTAAAAAGGAGAGAGGATTTTGCTGTTGCTCTTGTTACCAGGACCATTACTCAAATAACTCGAAAATTGCTGCTGGTAGCTTGCAGTGAGATTCAAGAATAACACTTCTGGGTTTTTTTTTATCAGAAATATAATTGTAGTGAAGAAAGAGATCAAAACACAAAGTGCAAGACAGAGTTTACGAGGGAAGTAGCATCGGTCCTGCTCATCATTGGCTGGAAAATGATGGAGACAGGATCCTGAGGTAGTAAGAGTGCTGGCCTTTGGCAGCATTGCAAGCAAAATGACAGCTGAAAGAACTTTGAAAAGTTTATCTTTTGCTGCTTATAACTCATTCCAGAATACACAAAGAGCCAAACCCTAACAAAACACCAGTAGGAAAGTCTTAGAATACATTGTTCCTAAGCAGACAACTACAATTTTATGGTGTGGCAGAGACAATTCCACACTCTTAGACAAACTGCTGAATACTCAGAGAAATCTTGTCATAAAGAGAGACAAATCATTGCTAATGTTTAAACACGTCCTAGCCCTTGTATAAAATACACACAACAAAATCAACTCTAAGTGTCTCAGTATCAGCTCAATAAAGTTATTTTTTTTCTTTCCAATCAATTCTTTCCATATCCACGTGGAACTGAGCTTCCAAGCTCAGTCTTACTCACAATACAACATCTGCTTTTTTATACAATTCTATACCTATAATTGGCATGCTTTCAAGTTCCTAGTCTTTTCTTGAAGTAGAGGTTAATCTTCCTTAGAAGATTAGCCTTTATTATTGGAAGCTTGCCTTTTATTCCTGTTTAATTTTGTTCAAGAAAGTTCTTTTGCATTTCACAAAAGTGTTTCATGAAACTGCTTTGGAAATCAAGTGATGATGCTTAGAGCATACTGCATTTTAACTACAGAAAAACCTTCTTTTTTTCTGAAAAAAGCTCAATTGTTTTTGCTTTTTAGACAGCAGTTTTCAAAATGTCAAAAATTATTGCTTTCCTGTCCTGATTTTATCTGGGATACTGTTAATTTTCTTCCTAAGAGGTGCTGTAATCTGTAATAGAGTGCCTTGGATTTAGAATGGGAATAAAGTTGATAACACACTGATGTTTTTAGCCAATGCTAAGTAGTGCTTACACTAAATTAAAGCCTTTTCTGTTTCTCCCATGGCCCCACCAGTCACTGAGTTGAGGGCAACAAGAAGCTGGGAAAGGACACAGAGGGGACAGCTGGCCACAACTGGCCAAAGAGATATCCCACACCATGGGAATTTTTGCTCAGTACATAAACTATAAGGAGAATTGGCTAAGTGGGGCACTGCTGGGGAAGTAGCTAGGCATCTGTTGGCAGAGAATAAGTAATTGCATTGTGCATTACTTGTTTTCTATTATTATTATTATCATTATCATCATCATCATTATAGTCTCTTCTTTTTCACTCCTATTAAATTGTCTTTACCTCAAAACAAGGATTTTACTTTTTTTTCCCCAGATTCTCTCCCCCATCCCACCAAGGCTGTATGGTGATTAGCTCTCTGCTGGGTTAAACTATGACAATTGCTTATTGCTACAGGAGCACAGGAGAGATGATACACACGTGTCCAGGTAAAGTCTGACTGACTTTTACAAACATAAACAGATGCAGCAGAACAAGCATTTGTAGCTCTTTTCTCTAAATTTAGAATGAATTTAATAAATGTAATAAATTCATAAATGTCAGGGGTTCATTTAGTGAGCAGCAGACTGTTGCTCTGCTTTGTGGATCCCAGGCAAATTCACATCAACCATTCTGAAATTGAATAACACAGGACAAGATATTACTTTAAATTCAAGCCAGAGCTAAATTCATATAACTTGTTCTAAAATTTTTGAGTGTTAGCTTGAAAAAGAAATTCTCACATTTTTTTCATGCTGGTGATCCTGGTTGTCAGACTTAGTGAGTGATTAGCAATACAGAGTATGAGAGGAGCACAGGATTACAAAGGAAGGTGAAGACATGCTATCTGATTAAGCCCCCAAACATTGTAGAGCCAGGATGTCACCCAACAGACAGACTGGATAACCAGGCTGACTGAGAGGAAAATACCATTAATGTAAAGGAAAAAGGAAAAAAAGAGAAAAGGCTTTCTCATCTGCTGCAGACTAGGTCTGCTTCTGGAGTGGTATTAATGGAATAGTAGAGAAGCAGACCTGAGCAATTTGGATGCTATTTGTGTAGCTGAATGGGAGACATCAAGCCTGTACGAATCAGTTCCCTGGGCAGCGTGCAGACAGGAGAACTTTCACTTCCCTCTACAAGCAGGGAGGCTGAGCTATTCTTTTAGTACATAATAAAAGCAGAGACACTGACATGCCAAACACGTCCAAAGGCCTTAGCTGAGGTGATTACTGTAGCTAGCCTTTCACCCTTGCCTGGGCCTAAAGAGTCTCATTGTGTGTAAGTTCAGTTATTAAACTGATAACTTATAAAATGGTAGCTTATAAAATGTGTAACACAATATGGAAGAAACTTTTATATATATTCACTTTCAATGGGATCTATTAAAAACATAGGTCTTAGAAATCTTTTAAATCTATTTAAAATCACATGAAACCTCTTACAAATGTATCACCTTTACCCCTCTAATGCATAGATAGGAGTCCAAAGAATATAATATCCAGGTAAACTGATGTAGAAATAGCTGACTGGTAAATTCACACCTGGTATCTTGACTTCTTTGTGTTGGGGGAGAAGGAGAAAAAACAAAGAAAAAAATTCTGATTATCTGATGGAATATGGAGATGAGGTTGGAGTTCACAAGGCACAAGTTCACAGATTTCTTTTCTCTTTCCCTACAGGTAAAAACATTAACAGGATATTAGGGTTCTGAAAGATTTTTCTCCGAGTGTACAACCTGCATTAGCAATCAATATAAACTCAGGCTCACTACATATTTGAACCTGAGATGTGCTTTGACATTGGAAGATAGCCAGCCAATTTAGGAGTATACATTGCAGGAACTATGAAAAATAATTTTTAATGGGAAAAAGTTCATTTGTGGAGTAAATGCAATGTAGACAAGCAAATTACAAGCATCTTATTTTCCTTTTTCTATGACTGCAGGTGTTATACAGCACACCAGAAATGCAGGGAGCCAAAATACTGAGGGAAGGTAAGAAATAAATACAACCAAAATTGGTTGTGTTTCTGAAAAACAGCCCACTTCTCACCCCTGGCAAGCAGCAGTGGTCTCAAACTCCACTGGAACTAAATCACATGAGATC
Organism: Zonotrichia leucophrys gambelii; assembly: GCF_028769735.1. Classification (NCBI taxonomy): domain Eukaryota; kingdom Metazoa; phylum Chordata; class Aves; order Passeriformes; family Passerellidae; genus Zonotrichia; species Zonotrichia leucophrys. The sequence continues at coordinate 99,136,115 of NC_088169.1, forward strand.
ATTATTCCATCTGAAACACAAAGCATGTGTTAGCTCTAAATAATTCCTATGAAATCTGAACTATATAATTCATTCTATATGGCCTCCTTCCCTGGGGATTTTTATTTCATTAACGAAAAACAAAACTCTTGTTTTAAAAAGAATACACTGTTCAGCACTCCCACTTGAAAAATGCCTTGATCTTAAAGAAAGCAGCCTCATCAGTTTAATGACTGTTTGTTGATTACTTGCCATTAAAATGGGCAAAAAAATTTGGCTTTGTAAGAGGCAATTTAACCTTTCAATTAAAATATACCTTCTTGTCACTCCCCCATCTTGGTCTTTCTATTCCATTCCCTTTTAGATATTTATTATTCACCTCCTTTCTGCTCTTATCTGAAAGCTTTTACCAAGGCACAGTCTGAAGGAAAACAAAGCCTGGTTTCATCCCAGGTGCATGAGGGGACTGTGACAAATGGTCCCAGTGCCTCAGCTCTCTGTCTCATCACAGTTATCAGAAAGGAAGACAGTCACAGCAGCTTATGAACTGAAGAGGGGACATTAGCATCACATTTTGTGCCTCTGTTTCTCCTGTAGACCAATTGCCCTGATGGAAAACACTTCCATCAGAGACGAGTAGCTCAGTACTGCTCTCTGCTGCTTATTCCAGCTTTTACAGCCACAGCTTTAAATGTCATTGAGCAGAGAAATCCTTCAGGTGTAGGGGAAAAAGCAGAAGATGATCACTTCAAGTGCTTCATTCTATGGTTAAATTAAATTCAAGCGCTCTTCCCATTCACTCCTTCTCCCATCCTTACGTGAGACTTGCTTTCTGAACTGCCTCCCGTTTGAATTCTAGACAGGAAAAAAGGCCTACTTTTCAAAATTTGGTGCTTGATCTCATACAATATTCAAACTACCTTGCATTCACCTTTTCAAAGGAGAATGCACACTGTAAAGAACACACCAGGCATTATTTGTCACTTGCACACATTAGTGCACTGTGGCTGACTGCAAATAAGCCAGGCTGGTTTGTTTCTTAAGCAAATGGAAATATGGGGAAGTGGTGGGAGGAAGGATGGGGAGAGAGGGGAAGGGGCAGGGGCATTTAATAGCTCCCTAAAAGAGCAGAGAACATTCAAAAACAGTTGGAAAATACAGCTGGCTCAATCCTTCTTCTTAGCATGTTTTGGCTAAGAAGGCATCACTTGGGGCCATGAGCTACTGTGGTTTAAGAAGACACCAGAGAAGATGCATTCAATCTTGCAGTAGGTCTGCAAATGCAACTGGGTAACTGCCAGTACAGAGCAGGGACACAAGAGGAGATAACAGCATAGAATTCTCAGTCTCATCTTATCTACTGCTCCATGGACAGCCACAGCAGAATGGGTAAAGTTGCTGAGCTCCGCTTCAAGAGTCTCAACACAACCTATCTTGTCCAGAGCACTGGTTAAGACAGCACGTCATATATGGCCATAAAAGGCAAAAGAATGAAAGCTGATGCCCTGCCTAATGGAGGTCTGTGGCTTTAGCTAGCAATAGAAAACTTTAATCAAACACCCTGGCTACCACCGAAGCAGACAGCTCTGCTGTTAAAAGATTTACAGCTATTAACAGCACACAAGAGTACAATATGTTGGAAAGTGTTATTGAGTGAACATTTGAGAAGGGGTTTCACAAATGAGACATATGCACATTTAGCCTAATATGCTTTAGTAGCAAGTGTCAGAAAATGTCAAGAAGGTTACTGAATACTGCAGATCATCCTCTTCCTACAGACATAACCACGCTGAAGTGCTCATATCAATGGTTTCAGAATTGCCTCAGCTGGAACAGGAAGGCAGACCTGATCACGCAGTGATTTGAACATCCTTTGCCTGATGTGCTTCCAAAGGAGCCTGACCTTGTTAGGCAGGGAACTGCAGGCAACTAAGACATCAGAGAAATTGCTGGCAGTAACAGGAGGCTAAAAACTTGGGTAGGGAGGATCATCTTGAAGCAACTAGACTTAAGAGCTCCAGTTTCAGAGGCAGCTCTTTGACCTGTGTGAAATCCATGCCTGTGAAATGGGGATACCATCTTTTTATCTTTATACTTAGAGCACACAACCTCATTAAAGTGGGAACCACACAAGATCACACTAGTTAGCTACAACTGGAATCACACAAAGGTGCAACTCTTGTCACTACATATGGCTTGTTTTCTGGCATCAGTCTTTGCTGAGACTTCCAGACCCCAGTAAAATGTAAAGCTCAGGAGTAAACTGAGAAATGTTCCTTCCCCAAATGACTGCACTGCGTTAGGGAAGGGAAAACTCAAATCATCTTAGGCTGTCAAGGATTTAAAACTCAATTAATAACTCATAATAAGTTCTGAATTTTTATCTTCATCATGCAAGGGTCGTGCAACAATTTATGGACTAGGATGGATTGGATTTTTCAGGTAGGTTTTTGTTTTGCTCTGAGGCAGGCTTCAGCTCAAGTGCCTGAGACCTTCCAGTTTGCTCTGGGGAGCAGGATTAGTCTCACATACTGATTTTAAATTCCATTTCCAGCTTTCTGGCTATTGCTACATGTGGCTATGAGAAATGCTTTCTTGAGGTTAATGCCTACAGCCTAGACCATTCAATTCCTCTTAATGCAACTTTCATTGCTTCAGTGCTTAGGGGATGAAGAGGATCTTGTTATTGTTTTAATTTTGCACCTAGTATCAACATGTATTTCCACACTTATAACAAGAACGAAATAACAGCAAGAAAATGAAGACATGCTGCAAAGGGACAGCTGTTTGGCCTTAATTTATAAAAGCAAATTTTATCATCACTCTAACTGGAAATCTAAATAATATGAGATAGTCATCAAACATGGTTCTTATCATGCAGCAATAGCTAACCTTCCCAACAACAGAGGCACTGTCCAGTATCTTATTAATGGTGTTCTGATGCTGGTGTCCTGCTATCCAAGCCTGAGCATGAAAAATGACTCCTCACCTTAGAATTCACAGCACTTAAATACAGAGGAAGTTTAGCATTACTGTACCAGGGTCAGGTGCTTGAATAAGTCAGATTTCTTATCAGAGTTTGCATGGGAGGAAAATGTGGTAGAAAATTTTAAGCTACTGATTTTATTTGCAGCATCACTACATGGACCTCTGAACAAAGCAGTTTTGTGGAATCCAGGTTGGTAACACTAGGCTGAAGGGAAGATCAGCCTGAAATAGCTTGGAGATCACCAGTTGCCTCTTGGGAACATTAATCTAGATGAAGCAGATATGCAGTGGCTGCAGTAACAATGAAAATTATTAGAGAGAGTGATTCATTTCCTCTTTTTCCTTTTTAGTACCATCTGGCAGTGTGAATACAAGACCAGAAGTAAAAAATGCAGTTTTTTTCAGCCTGACAAAAGCTGGCTAACATGAAGTGTTTAGAGAGAGGTGCTTCATTGCTTTACAACCATTACTTAGCTAGGATGTTTTCCAAAGGCTTGTGTATAAAAGAAAATGTTAGTTTACAAGGCAGTGATCCTTTTCCAATTCCAAATTTAAAAAAGGGGAAAAGGGGTTATTGCATGAGCTGAGCCACTCCACACCCAGCTGTCAGGGCTTGCCATACCAGTTCTCTGGAAGTTCACAGGGAGCCAGTGACTTTCCCATTTAAGCAGTTACAAGCGTTCGTTCATTCATTCATTCATTCATTCATTCATTCATTCATTCATTCATTCATTCATTCATTCATTTCTGTTTGAAGGCTGTTACAAAGAAAGGACTGGCCCTAGAGCCTTTCCTTACTAGGAAGAAAGCAGAGAATATGCTTTTCCCCTCATTCATTGTTCACAAGACTGATTTGGACTAGCTGTCCAATCGTAAACCAGTAAATTTTTAAACTTTTGCCTTCTTGAGAAGGTCTCCATTTCCTACAGTGCACACCTTGAAATAATACCCAATATGACACACAGTACCATCCCAGGAGGAAAAATATGTTTTGCCCTTGCCTAGCTTTCTGAAGAGAGGATGCTGCTTGCAGCAGCCCTGAAGCACTAAACCAGCAGGAAGAACCCCAGAAAACACATAAACTGTTCTTCACACCTCTGTGTAGGTGTTAGATACACAAAGGAATTCATTAATGCTAGTGGAATACATGCTATCTTTCAATTATTTCAACTGTCAGGATCTTTAGGGAGGTTTTAATAAAAGTTTCAAAGCATCTCAAAAAATCACTAGATTTAATTTTCCACCATATCCAAACTGCAAAGGTCCTTAAAACAGTTCTAAACTTTGCAAACAGCTACAACTTGGTTCTAACACAAAATACTCAGGATGTTAAATGACACAGATGTACTTACCTATTTCATCATTTACAAAGCAAAGCACTTAAAGCCCAAGCAGTGAATATTAAAAGCCATAATAAATTTTACATTGCCTACATAACAAACATCCATTATTCATATATTATTCACATTTACATAAAAGAAATGCATTTTTCATCATTACAGGATAACCTTTACTCTGACCTGTGGATTTTCTCCGTGTATTTGTTGAACTAGTTTTAGTTTCTAAATATTTTATATTAAGTGTTACATGGGAAATACTATCATTCATTAACTTTCTGAACTGACAATTTTAATTAGTTTTTCCAGAGGATAGCATTGAACATACAGTTTCATAAAGTGTATAACAGTGTTGATTTATGGAAAAATTATGCATCTCTATTTGCATTTGGGAATGATTAAAATATTATTAATGTGTAGATACATCTTTTAAGTTTGTATTGGGATTAGAGCTGAGGGTTAGTTATGAAAATAAGCTTTTAATCCTTCAAAAACCCTGACTCTGCATTTGAGCTATAAGTCAAATGCAGAGGGATCTTAATATTCCTTGCAGTCTTCCCCTGGATCAGATACCTGTATAGTCAAACACAAAGGCTCCTTTCTCCCAGGCAGTCATACATGTGCTTGCAGCTGCTATTAGAGCAGACCCACACCACACAATATGTTCATCAGGATTAACACTGATGCTACTAGATTAAATTGGTTTCTTAGCAAGCACAGGAAAGTAGGGTCAAAAGGGATCTCCTTGGTCATCTTTCTTCCTGCTTATAGCAGTGTAAAATATTTGCATCTTGATTACATCATGCAGAGGCCATAAAGCTGATGATGTTGTTAAGTATTCATCAATTTAATTCTCATTGCTTGTGTTGCCTAAGTACTTCAACATACTAATATAATTTGGCTATTCCACTGCTTCTGATACAGATTGGATGACATAAAAAACTTGCCCACAAATCAACATTCATCTTTTAATTATTTGCAATGCTTAATTGTGCTAATGAGATAAAAAGAACCCACTAAGTTAAATATGCAAAATGTTTAGAGGATTACTGCCACAGTATCCATCCTAATTCTTGGAAATGAATGCAGATCCACACAACCCCCACATTTAAATTCGTCTGTAATTTTGGTTAGTCAAACTCTAGATCCTGACTCTGTTGGGACAGCACATGATCCCCTAACATTTACCAGCCTTGTTTCAACACAGTCCTTACAGTAGTGCAGTACTTTTAATAATGTGTGGTTTCTGGCAGTTTATTTCTTCTCTACATTTTTTTTCATGTAAGTCTGTCCATACTGAAGCCATAGCTCCCTTCTTTATTCTCATTTGTCTTTGCTTGCTGATGAGAATTCTGAATGTAAGAGAGGAAGTTGAAGGGGAAATTAGGAAAAAAAATCAATTAAGGGACAGCAAAAATGCTCTGAATGAAAGGTGTAAAAAGATGCAAGTCAATACAAGAAAAACCTATCAATTTCCTTATTGTGACTGTATTAGAAAACTGTGGCTTCTGCTTGCCAAGAGCATGAAATCAGTCATTCTTTCCTTTATCATTATAGATTGTGGTGACACGACTTAGGTACGGTAAGAGGAGAGATCTAATTACCAACTGATGAGTCATGCTATACAATTTTAGTTGTAATCAGTCATGTTCTAAACAGAATTCAACTTGCATGCTGGTAATTATCCACTGTGGATGGAAAGACGCGATGATTTATTTTTCAAACTGGCAGTGTCATCTGATATATTACAAAAAAGCTACAAAAAGAAGTAACTGTCTAACAAAATATTTACACAGCATGAAAAATACCTACATTTCTACAGGTATCACAACCCCAGATTTCAGTCCTGAATGTTAATGGTCATCTCACAGCCCACCATTTCCTACATGAGCCGACAACGCCTTTTCCCAGTATGTCCCTTCACATTTTATACTGAATTTGATGTGCAATTCTATTGCCTATTCTTTCAGTCTTGCAAAATCCTTCACCTGCTCTTCAGTTTGTTCTTGTTCTGACAAAACTTTGTATCCTCACCACCACTCATCCCTTTCTCTGTCTTCTGAGAATACGATGATTGCCACAATGTGCAACAGACAGCCGTGCAAAACTCTTTTTTCTGTTGACTTTCATTCCCATCTTTAACTGATTATTGATCCATGATAATTTATTAGATGAATAATTTATCTAATTTATCTTATACATTGCCAACCATTTTCTTGAAAAACCTTTGCCAAAAACCCCCTAAAATTTAAATAGGCTTTATTAATAAATTCATTCCTATGTATGTTTGTAGTCCCTTCAAAGGAGGCCAAGAGGCTTATAAAGCTGAACTTTAGAGCAGTTATGATGACTCCTCTTAAGTAGGTCATGCATTTCCATGTTTACATTCATCATTTATAGTTTTCACTAATTAGCCTGTGAAAATGATCAAGCTTAGAGGCCCCCTGTACTGTTGTAAAGACTGGTAATGTTTTTCAGTCTTCTGCTACCAAAGAATATAAACCTTCCCAGTAGTGTTACTAAATCCACTGACTCACCTGCAATCACCTTGCATTGCAAATACCAGCTGGTTCTAGTTTTCTGTTTGTTATTTGGCTACTTGATCCCTTGGTGTATTTTTCCCTTACCTTTTCCTATGACTGCTTCAAACTTAGTTGAATCCTCTGATGATTGTTCCCCTGAATCCCCATACAGGGTTCTGACATTTGATTCAAACTTGGGCTCTATGAAATCATCAAATGAAAAATGTTCCAAAGAAAACAGGCCACTATTGAAAATATGAAGTTTAAATACTGTAAGTAGATCATGCAGCAGATATGGCCACCTCATTTGTTTGCTGTAAGACTTGTGCTAACTCTGATAAATACTGAGTGGCATTTATCACCCAAACCTACCAACAGATAGAGGTAGAATGGACCCAAACACCTTGAGGCCTCCACATAAATGCAACATTTGTTTCAAGACCTTACCTGCAAATTAAGGGTCCCTGGATTTTGACCTTGGTAATGTTGGGTCATACACTGGAGCCCTCATGGAGTGAAGCAGCTGGATTTGTCCAGGAAAGTCAGCCACAAGCAGAGAGAAATTCACCTGCAAGGCAGCCTGGAGGAACAGACTGGAGACAAGAGGCTTTGTCAAACCAATCACAGCTCTGAACAGAAGCACAAACATATGCTTCAGACACCCCTGTTTGGCTGAATCCTGCAAATGGGGATGCTGGTCTCCCTCAGAGCCTATAAAGAGAATATGTTTGGCTCAGTGCCTAACTTCTACATTATTATTAGGAGAGATGGATTTTAACTTCTGTGATTCAGATTCTCCTTTATAAAACATGGGGATCAGAGTCCTGCCTTATACCTCAGGGGGAAAAACACATTAAATATTTTAAAATGCTCCAATATAGCTCCTGGAATGGAGCTCTTAAAATTAATGTCTTACAGGGAATTCAGAGAATTCAGAGCAATTAGTTTTGTTAATTGCTGTATTTTGTAATTTCATGCACATTTCAGGAAGTTTCTTGTTCAGCTCTGTTGAAGAATATTTTAAGTTATCTAAGCCAGCTTAGACAAGGACCCTGCTCTAAAATCTAGGCTGAAAATGCTATGAAAATTATAGTGTTTGGGTACTTTGGCATTTTATACCAATTTTACACTAGATGTTCATAAAGAGAACGTGTGTGACAAAATGGAATGTAATGAAAGGTTTTTTGATATTGGAGAAGTTTAAGACTTAGTTGAAGACTCAGGCTGATTTTTATTTTATCATATAAATTTGATCTCCTATAATAAATATAAAGTTATTATAGAGTTTATAAAATAGGTATTATTATTTACTTAATGGGCCATAACAACTTCCACAGAGAATTTATATTTCACAGATCGTTGACTTGATAGATTGTGACAGCTCTTCCAAAGATGTTCTGGTCTACTGGGTCATTACAGATAGCATGAACAGACAGTAAATCTGTGTCCTAAATATCCCAGTAACATTTTGTTCAAAACATTTAAGTGAATGGGATCAAATCTGTTAGAAACATTTATTTCATTTTTAAAAGACAAACCAGCATGAGGCACATTACAGACTATTTGCTAGCAAGTGCTTGAAAAAGCACATGTTGCAAATTATACAAATGTGCTTTTACGTATGCACTGTTGAAAAAAAGCAGACATGTCACAGAAGATAGAGGAAGAAATAAGCCTGATTCAGAGAACTTACACTGTAAATCCTCATATCCCTGTTGGTTTTGTACACAGTAGTGAATAATCTCTCTTGATTTTGATAATTACAAGATATTTAGTCCCAGCCCTGAAGACTACACATAACCTTCCTCCCATGAATTGCCCATTGCTTTCACAGAAATTGTATGCACAGGTACTACTTTTTCTTGCATGATTTCAGACTGGTTTTGGGAGGCAGAGAAATCCTTTAGCAAATGGGAAGGAGAACATTGAGCAGAAGGGCTGTAGTAATCTGTAATCATGAAGCATCACCTCTAGACAAGGTGTAAAATTTTAAGATCTCTTAGACTCTTTAAAATAAAGATGAACATTACTGATGCCCTCTTAGGATCCAGAAGTTGGCTGAAAAAAGCCTTTCTTTTCCCTTTGAACATCACAATAAAATAAATAATTCTTCCAGCTGCTATCCCATCTTGTCAAAGTGGACATGCTAAATTAGAAGTTGTTCGCTAAAGTAAGCCATAAAGAAAACAGTGAGATCTTGAATTCCAGTGCCAGGAATGGCACCCCTCAGGCACTGATTTAAATTCCAAAACCTCAATTACTACATCCAGATCAGATCTACAACAACAACCCACAACAGAAGCATGCCAACAAAGCACCAGATAGAAAGATATGGGGGAGGGAATATATTTTTTAAAAAGTCAGTAAGAAATCATAGGCAAAAAAGAGGGCAACATTTTGACTTGAGTAGGCTTAGATCCAGGAGAGTAGAGATTTAGCACTTGGCCTAAGGCTGCTACTGATTTCCTCAGAATAGCTCTCCAGCAGACACTACTGAAGAGCAAATCAGTTTAGAGGCATCTAACCAATCTCTTCCTACCAAAGGTTGAAAAGAGGGTGATTCTAAACCAGCTGCTGCTTGGGAGTAGAGAAATTCTAGGGCAACAGACACACTATTAATAACAGAAATGTTAACAGAGAGATGTAGAAATTGTAGGCTGATATATAAATATAAAAGTCAGCTCTTTAGCAGTAGAGGAAAGCATCTCCTCTGTTGAAAAATACCTGCTGTCTATTGCTGTCTCTCGTAATGGAGCTCTACCATGGCACAATCAAAAAAAAATAAAAAGAAATTTCAGTATGTTTATGTTGGCAAGTTACCAGTTAACTTAAAATTAGTTCAGATTAAATTAACCAGCAAACATGTGATGGAACAGGCTGATGTACATCTGGACATTTGGCAGTAACATCCTTCTGGCAAGCAACTTGTACTTTTATACAGAATATGGTGCCATGACCAGCACTCCTCCTTCCCTATCTGCCTTTTAAAAAGCAGAGCTGACCCCCAGTTATCTCCATGCAGGCAATACATGCTGGCAGTGCAGCAGCTTGCATGTGGACCTAAGTAGGCAGAGGTGCTTCCTAGAACCTCAAGAGAGGCAGTGACATCTTGAGAAATATAAGACTTCTTCTCTATTTTTTTTTTTCCCCACAATGTGGGGTAAACTGTTAAACCCTCAGAGAGCTGCATGCAGTGTGAGCTGACGTTCTCTACCTTTGCTCTTGGTCTTCTGGCTGGCCACAAGGTCCTTCTTCCACTGCTGGCTTTCTGCAGAGTTCCCACTCTGGTGCAAGGCATTTCACACTGAGGGACCACAGCACCCAGATTTTGGAAGAAGGTGTTCCAAATTTCAGACTCTGCATATGAATTTACTGCTGAGAGGCTGGTGAAGTCTTGTGCAGAATACTTCTATTGTGTACCTAACAAAGCAAGCATCATGCTTTTACAGGTCGGTTTTATGGCTCACAAAGCTCTATCATGTGCATGGAAAACAGTATTAATTGTTTTTAGTCTTACTCTATTTTTGGTATTGTTGACCATATGCTTTAGTCCTTAGTCTTAATTTATTTTTGGTATTGTTGACCGTGTGCTTTGAGACCATATCACATTTTATTCAGGTCAATGTATTTACAGACAGGGCCTAGGTAAGAAGGTAGAAAAAAGAGATGAGCCAAAATTTTGGTGCAATTACCAACTTAAAAATAGCAGATTTTAGCCTTTCTTCTCTTTGAGAATTATGAAATCAGAATGCACCAAGCTTTCATAGTAGAAGTGGAAAGAGACAGAGTCGAAAGTACCTTCTCTGCATTCTTTTACATAGGATAATAGATGACAGCCTGAAGTGTTAGAGTGGCTGATTGGATAATTTTCTCCATACTTTACCAAATTCCCACTTGTATTGTCTTTTACACTTATGGCTGAGAGCCATGACTACTGCTTATTTTCCTGGGCAACTGAGATGACTTTTACACTGCCTGGCCTGTCAGGGCTCACTTTGGGCAGCACATGGGATTTGGCAAAAATAAACTGAGTAGCCCCACCACAGACACTTGGGACAATATCATAATGGGGAGGTGATTCATTTACAGAAATTGATTTATGCAGCAGGTTTTGTCCTTGGTTCTATCTAAGAATGCTTCATGGCTGGATTTCATGTTTCTGAAATGTGATTATTATTCAGCATTTATTGGGTATAAAAGGAGCTGCATAGTTTGTAGGTTGGTAACTATTGACCAGCATGTTTATCTTGAAAGGGTGCTCTTCAGTAAAACTGATTGCTCATATATGCTATGGATTGGATGCCTGAAATCTAATAAATACCAAAAGATAAAAGTCTTCCAGCGGCTCTGCATAGGTGAGTGGGATGCTGGGCAACAGACAGATCTACAGAATTCTAGAAAAGAGTCCCAGTAAGGGCAATGCTATACTTTACTAAATTCTGGGCTTTCTACTGGAAGATTAACACAAAGATCCAATCCAACACATGTTGTGGCTTTCTTCTGTTTGTAACCAGAAAAATAAAATTTAATTTTACTGTCACATCCACAAATAAATGTCTGCATGTATTGTGACACGCTTGTGACACAGACATTTGTTGCTGTGAAGGGTGATCTATCCAGATCTTAGTCTGATGTTACTGTGGTTAATCTGCAGCTGGGATTTCCCCACAATCTCAGCTGTGGACCACATTTCTATACACTCTCCTGGTTACTTTTCCAGGGCCAGTTTTCACACCTGACATTTTTGGAGCAATAAAGTTCTGGGACATGTTATGAGCATGTATCCCACCTGTGCCAGTCCCTCCCTCACCTGTCAGGCATCAGAGAGTGCAGCCCCTCCTGTGCCTGCTGCCATCCAGGCTTCTGTGAAAGGCTTGTCCCTGGTCTAACAGTGTCACTAGCAGGCCAGACACGAGGAGGACAGCAGGGTGACTGACATTGCCTCTGTTTTCTGTAGCTCTTTCTAATGTTATTACTGGATTAGCAGCTGTCCCCAGGCACCACGCATCTCTGCCGGAACAGCTATTTTTAAGTACCTCAGCAAACATCTCCCCTTTCTTCCTAAACTAACTATAGGAAAAGCAAAATAGTGGTTTTACATCCCCACATCAAAATAGTGGTTTCCCCCACCCCCCCCACATAAGAAGCCTAGAAACTACTGAAGAATGCTATTTTTCATTTTATTTAATTAAGCTTGTCCCTATCAAGATTCCTGATGCCCATTTTTCAGGTTTTGCTTCCTAGGCAAAAACCTGTTACAATGTTTATATGACAAGAAGAAAAATATTTGTTAGGCATGTAGTTAATCACTTAAATTTATTACTTCAGCCTCCCCCAAAATTTTTCAAGAAATGATCCTCTTTTTTTGTTCTGCAAGTTTTGATCTAGGATTATTTTGAACTAACATCTGTTCTCTCCTCATGAGAAAAAGTGGTAACAAATACAATTTCACAGTTGTTCATACAGGTAAACTCTGTGCTCGCTACCTGAACATGTGCCACTTCTAAAATTTTGTCAGAATGAGAAGTAAATAAATTTCATATCTAAAAAATATCCATGCTTTTTCTTGCTCTGTGTTAATGTTCTGTAGAAGGAAGATTTCAGATGATCATCACATATTCCACTTAGCAATTACATACTATTCTTGTGAATGTCTGAATTCTTTTTAATTTGCTCTAAACATTTTATCTTTGCACAGATTTTACATTGTAAGACTGTAGAAAACAAAGAAAAAAGAATGGAATAGGAGATTATAGAAATTAAAAAAAAACAAAAAGGAAAAATGTGAAGGACTACTGCACATTGGCGCAGGTTATAGCTATCAAAAGCTTTCCTTTTTGAAAACTGTGTCCAAAGACTGTAGATGCACATGGACTAGTTTCATAGCCATTGAGTTGCCAGAAAAGCACCTACAGGAGGAAAGCTCTGTGGCAGAGATGGAATGCCATGCAGAAAGGTGTTGGAAAAGCACTGGCATGAAATAGAGCACTGTGTATGGAAACAAATGGTCACGTTATGCATGAGTAGAAGGATTGTCTGCTGGCTCAGGCACTAGGCTGGGATCAGAAGATCTTGGTTGGGTTTCCAGTTTTTCAATAGTCCTTGTCTGACCTTGAGCTAGGGAGTCTGTCAGTTCAATCCAGCCTTTCTATCAGAGAATCATAGTGGAACACTATTACATCTGTTTTGACTCTAGGCTTGCTGAGGTAGGAGCTGTCTCCTGCTCTGTGGTTGTACAATGGCTTTAGTGCACTTGGGCTTCTCATCTGGGGTTTTTAAGCCCTAGTAATGAGGATAAAGCTTATTTAGGAGATAGGGTTTTTTTTTATTGCAGCTGTCAGTTGTGCTTGACTAGTTCAGATCAGTCTTCGGGGTTTTGCTTATCTGTTAATTTAATGCAGCATGCTTAGAAATCTGGGAAAGAGATACCTGAAATAACCTACCCAAAGGATTCTAAAGCCAGGTGGGTGTTGTTCTGGAAAAAGAGACCAAGTGATAGAACAAGAAGAAATTGCCTCAAGTGGTGCCAGGGGAGGATTATACTGTGTACCAGAAAATATTACATCATCAAAAGGACTGTCAAGAATTGGAACAGGATGCCCAGGAGACTGGTTGTCACCATCACTTGGAGGTATTTAAAAGAGGTGTAGATATGGCACTTATGCACACAGTTTAGTGGTGGACTTGGCAGAATAAGGTTAATGGCTGGACTCAATCTTAAGGGTCTTTTCCAACCTTAGGGATTCTGTGATTACATGACTCTCTGTTACCCTTCTTTAGTCCAGTTTGAATTCTGGTTTATCCCTTTGTAAATTCAGTGCATCTCCAGAAGTATCTGAATCCATCCTGACACTGCCCCTCAATAAAACAGCAAGTTTACCACAACTTTTTTTGGATGACAAAAAGAGGTAAATGAACACTGTTCTGCTTGCTGGACTTAAAACCCTGTGATGGCAGTGCCCATTTCAGTCGATCACAGATCACTTCCACTTCTTGTGAGCTGCTGTGAAAATTGTTGTCTTCCCTCACAGGGACTGGGGATAGACCATGGCTATGAGGAATGCTTCGTGCCCACACAGTCCAGTGCAGCCTTCTGCAAGAGGAAAAAGGTTCCTGCAACACAGAGCAGCTGCTTGGGCTCTGGGGAACATTTTTCCACTGGGATAGGTGAGGGCCAGCCAAGAATAAGAAAGCCTGAAGGGCATCTGAGGCAGACACAGAGGATTTTGCTGAAATGAGACAGCCAGGGTGCTGGGGTGTCACAGGAAGATCACCCTTGGCACACAGAGAGGGGTGGACAGCATTTTTGCAACCTGAAAGCTGAACACTACTGCACTGGGAATCAGTCTGAAAAAAAGACAGCTCCATCAGGACAAAAGAAAAGGGGCATGGGACAGTTTTGTTCATAAACATCTTATTTGAATTTCAGTTTACTCTAAGCTTTTCCAGTATCAAAGAGAGTTCAGAGTTATGATGCAGGGTGTCTACAATGTGCAGCCCAGCTAAAACCTGTGTTTTGACATTCAAAACCCTTTCCACTGTGTGAGTGCTTACTTCAAGGAAGTGCTCCAAAGAAGGGCAGGCACCAACCCACTGATTCCTCTCCAAGCTCAGAAACCTACAAAGAACTGTCTTATCAAAACTGTGATTAAAGTAAAGAGTTTGGAAGAAGTCAAGTCACAGGAAATGGGACTGAATTACTAACCCTTGGGTACCCACAGCCTCAGCAGTGTACAGGACCATAGCTGCAGAGAACATAGCTAAGAGAACATTCAGGCTGACCTGCAATAAAGACTATTCAAGATATTTTGATGTTGCTTGGGTTGTTTTTTGAAAGTTTGGAAATTAAATCAAAAAAATAGTTTGAAAAAAACAGTAAAATCACCAAAAGAGACAACTATATCAGACACAGAGAATTAAGTCATCTGCTAATAAATTCAGGTTAAAGTTATCGCTATTGAAACCACAAATTGCCTTCACATTCCTCTATTATTGGAAACATTTTAAGCTTTATTCTTTTAGCTTTTTAGGCAGTTACTTATATGGGCTTTGGGAGCCACACAATTAATTGGAAAGATTTGAACCTATATCTTGCATCTCCCAGGAGTGTGCCCATAACCATTATTCTGAGGTGGTTTTCTCTTGTTTCCTGCTGTTACTTTGCCAGCTTGTGCAAAATGCTAAAAAAGTCATTGAGAAGGAAAGAAATAACCAGGTGGTGAGAACAATTTTATGAGTCTAAAGGATGGGACATGGATCAGTAATGATACAAAAGATCTAGAAGCCTGTGGAAAGATAAGGCACTCACCTGAAAGCTGAGAACTTTGGATTTTGTTTCCTTATGAAATAAAGTAACTAAATCACGAAAACAAAACAAACAAACAAGTAAAAAAAATAAAAAAGGCAAAACAAAACACACAAACACAAACTCCAAAGCCAAACAAATAAAAATAAAAGAGAACATCAACACCTCCTTTTTCAAAGGGCTTCAAATTTTGCATTTCTCATATTAAATAAAAAAAAGATGAAACAAAACTAGATTTTTCTAGTAGAAGCAATAGCATCATGGACAACAAAATTTCTAAACTGAAAAACTTATAAAGAGGAGCTGAGGTAATTTGCCTGTTCAGCCTGAAGATGAGACAGAACAAAGATGAGATTTGTTCAGGTCTCATCTGCCCTAAGGAGGGCAGCATGGGAAAGTTCTGATCCCCCCTCTCTGATGACCAGCAGAGCACACAAGGAAAGGGATTGACGGTGCCTCAGTGGATGTACCTTCACTGAGAGAGAATGTGGTCCCTGGAATGGTCAACCAGGGAAGAGGCCATGGCACCAAGCCTGTCAGAGTTCAGGGAGTGTCTGGATGATGCTCTTTGTCACATGGTTTAGTTTTAGGTAGTTCTGTGAGGAACAGGGAGTTGTACTTGATGATCCTAATGGTTTCCTCCTAGCTCAAGATATTCTGTGATTCTGTGATGCTGTCTATGATCTACAGTTTCTTTAAAGTTTTATATAATCCAATAGTTCACTTCTTCATGCTACACAATTATGTCTATTAATTACATTCCACTTATTAATAAGAAGAGTTAAATTATTTCCAGGCCCATGTAGGAAGTAGGTCATTTGTCTTAGCAAATGAACCATTAGATAAGATAGAAGGATCAATGTTTCACAATATTGATACAAAACCAAGATTAAACCTTTTGGACAAAATTATTCTGGTTATAGAAGTTTCTACTGAGCAGAAAGTCTCTGTAGAGATGGGAAGACAGAGAAATGACTGACTATGATCTGGAATTAAAGGATATTACAGACAACATTGTATTATCAGATTATCTTTCCACATGAAGATTTCCACAGAACATAATGTAAAAACACATGAGTAACTCGAAACAATACATTAAAAATTGTGATCTAAGTAATTTTTTTTAAAATTCTGTACCTGTTAATGATAGACAAGGAGAGGCACAAAGAGATGCAGGAAATGAGGAAGGCCAAATGGTTATTGCAAAGTAGAAAGAGCTTTATATGATACAGACTCAGAAGAGAACAGGAAAATGTTATTTTTTAAGAGATCCTATGGAGCACCTAATTGTGTTACTTTCATTTAATTTCTTAGGGGAGGAAGAAAAAAGCATGTTGAAATGTTGGAAATAACAAGAAAATCTAACTTAAAAATATTATCATAGATTGCCCTTTACAGTTCAATTCTCAGCAACAATAATCTTATTTCCATGAACAAGATGCTAGGCAGAAACAATTACATAATATATCTAGTTTTTAGTCAAAATTCCAAGAGTACAATGAAGACAGACACGGAGAGCAATTTCTGCTTCAATCAAAATTAGTGATAAGAGAACTGGCTTGAAGCTATCTGGCCATGAAAATGGTAGAAAAAGTGTTCTCTTTCCCATCAAGTCTAGTGAGCAGAATATCTTCTGGAGAGACTGGGAACAAGTGGTGAATTGCCAACATGGAAACACGGGTCTAGCAAACGGATTTGATGACATTACATTACATGACCCATCAATTAAACTTATGCCTCATCTTTTAATTTATATTCGTGTAGACTGAAGAGTCTCTAGCACACAGACTGCCAGGAGGACCAGATGCTTCCTTCTGTTAGTCCACACACAAAAAAATTAACTGAATCTATTTGAACTGCGTGTGTGTATTTTCTTCCTGTCTAAGGACAACATTGTTCAATTACCATGAAGGATGAAAGAACTTTTAATATAAGAAGTTGTCAGCTGGATGAAGCTTAGAAGACACCTCTTTATCAAAAACAGAGTTTTAAAGAAAATTTCAAGTGCGGTTACAAATCTCAAGAGAGAGTTTCATAAAGGAATTGTCATATCCCAAAGTACCATGACTGAAGCTGTCTGCAGTTCTGAAATACAAACTAGTGGAACTTGACTCTTTTCAATGAAAATACCTTAGCACATCTCATATTTCTTGAGTTATACACTACTTCTGCATTGACATGCTCTGGATGAGAATTAGAAATATTTCAACTGATTATAGTGCTCATGCTTTTACTTTTTCAGAAATATACCAGGAACATTTACTAGTTTTTAGAAGAGCCTCTGCACAGATCTGATGAAAAATCATCTGAATATTTCACTGTTTTAGCTTGCCTCTTTTATTTTAACCTGTCACTGTGTTGTATAAAAATTCAATACTCACGTGATAAATTTTGCTTTAAAATATTTCTATTACCTTCAATAAGACTGATAACAATTTGTTTTTCCAGTACCAGATATCCATCAAGTACTTTGTTTAGATAGATACATACATCAAATAACTGTTACATTAAAGAGCTAAGCCATCTGTTAGTGGCTGACAACACAACAGAACCATAATCACATAATAAAAAATACTGCAAAAAATGACAGATCTGAATCTGAAATGCAAGCACAAGATACAGACAAAACTGCTGCAGAATGAAACAGAGCAACATGTCCACTAAAATCACAGTCCTTGTTTGAACAGAATAACAGCAAAGTCCTGGCTCCAAATGTAGGTCTGTCCCTAAACATCAGCTGGTGGAGGGCTGGAGATCCCCAGACAGCCTCTGGAAAGGCATGTGACACAAAGTGGAGCATTGCTCTGCCTTGGTGATTCCCAGGCTCCTGTACACACCAGATAACTTTCTGGTTTTGAAGGACATAATTTCCTATTGATTAAAATTAATCAGAAAAATATTTACAACATAAAATCATAAAATTATGTGGTTTTGACTCTAAATATTTTTTTCCCCACAAAATGCTGAACAATCTCAAAATTATCAAATACTTTTCATGGAAAGTAACAAGAGAACAGTGTGACACCCTGAAAACGCAGTCTTATGAATAACAATGATTCAAAGGAATATTTCCAAGTAAGCAGCCTTCCCTTTCAGCAATAATTCCATGATGGATAAAGGTTTTCAGGAAAAAACTGTAATTAACCAGCTTTCTTCTTAGTAAGGCAATAAAAGAGAGCTCACAGACACCCAAGAAAGCACAGACAAATTCACTAAGGGGCAGGGAATTCCTCACACATTAAAATGTGTGCATTTGTGCATTAGCATTCATGCAGAGTTTCTCATCTGAAGCTTTGAAGAAGAACCTTTCAACACCTAAAGTGCAGGGCATATATTTGTGCCTAACTGAACTTATTGGAATTAAACTCTTCATGCTCTCTTTATATTAAATTTAAATTTTAAAAAAGGGCAAACACGAACAGACCACCCATTAAAAAGAAAGGAAAAAGCAAACCACCAAACAAACCATCAAGCAGAAAATGCTAGTACAACAGTGCTCATTCCTGGACAGTTCTGCCCAAGGACAGCAAGGAATATCACTCACCAAGGGTGCCAACACACTTGTTTGGTGGCACGCTGTGGTTGCACACATGGGTGCATTTGGGTCTCATCTGGCCCACAGCTGGCAAACCTTCTGCTTGGTCTCTCACTTGTGCCAAGATGCTCACCAGTCTGCAGAGAAAGAATCACAAGCATTAAATGTGGAGCCTTTAGAGCCCCTCTAAAATGCCAACAGTGTTGCTTTGAAACTCCTGGCAGTAATGGAGATCTTTGAAACCTCCCTGCAGCTTGCCCAGCTTGTTCCACCCCAAACAGAGTTAATTTACAGGAGGCATTACATAGTCACAAAGTGCCAGATATTCACAAAAATAATATGTCATTGCTAAGTAGACTGTGTGATTATCATCTGAAATCTTCCTTCTGCAAAACATTAAAAGAGTTTCTTAAAAAAAAAAAAGGCAAAATACAATTTTCTTAAAAAATAAAGGCAAAAGTTCTTGGCAAAATACATTTTTTTGGTGTAATGTTCTCTATTTTTTTAACAATGACCAGAAGGTTCTGCTGCTCCAAAGCAAATTTTGTAGTGAAATTAAACAAAACAAACCACAAAAATAGCCTCCAAGCCCCAACCCCAATGCCAAAAAACAAGAGGAGGATTTCAGGGCATTCACTGATTAACCCATTGTGCTGACTTGGAGCCCAGGCTTGGGTGCACACTGAGCCCTTGAGCACTCCTTGGCACTTTGCTTTCTTTCTGTAGTGAACAAATGTGGAAACCTCATTCTTTAGCCCCTACAGAATGGTACTGCTGTCCAGCCAACATCAAATTAACTATGGTGAACTGTAGTGCTCTGCCTGTTTTTGGAAGGAGCCAACATCCAAATCTATTTAATCTGAAAATGTATGCAAATGAAGAAATTTGCATGGGGCACTCATTAAAATTGTAATTAAAAAAGGAAGCAAAGAAAGCACTAGTTTGCTATAATTTAATGGATATATATCTGGTTAATCCTTTCAAGCTCACATACATTAACTTCACAATGCTGTCTAATGGACCTTTTCTCTTTTATGAAACCCTAACACACATGAAAAGGACAAGTTTTGTAGGACCTGGCTCAAAGCTTTAAGGTGTTCCTACTGGTTAGGAAGAAGGAACTGTTGTGATGCAGCAACATATTTCACTTCATCTTTTAAAATTAAAGCAGACACAACAAAAATAATTAAAGTAACTTTCACAGGGAGAATATTTTTAAAATGTTTGAATAGCATTTGCATTGAACTACTAAATTTCTCACAGTGCAAATTCATATCTAGCATGCCAAGCAAAGATAGCAAAAGCAGTGACAGAAAAATCTTTTACAATACTGCCTCACCTGCAAGCCTGGAGAAGTATCTTCTGTGAGAATAAAAGAGAAGAAATACTCAATGACTAGTTCTGGGTGCTGAAAAGAGTAGCCCCCAAACTCTTTCCAGAAAACACCAGTGATGTTCTAATTAGAGCCATTTAGATCCTTTTTTTTTGTTTGTTTTGCATGCAGCATGCTATGATCCAAATGGAGAGCACGTCTCTCACATAAGTAACAAACAGCCATCACTAGTGACATTTTGTTCCCTCCCAACAGTTCTAGTTTCTAAACATGAGCCTCTGATGAAAGGCTGGCCTCCAGCAGCAATGCTCCAAGCCGTGTTGTTCCTTCACAGCCTTCAATTTATACTCAAGTCACGAACATGACACTCCTTTTGTTAGCTTTTGATTGTCATCTTCTGTTTTCAGCATTAATTCCCATAACAAAAATTGTCATTGTGATAGGTGCTGTGGAAATCAGTAAGATTAATAAGTAGTTGGTATAATATCTAAATACTCTCCCCTATCAATATGAGTATGTTGCTGAATTTGTGCTATGTTGAACAGCTGACAGTAGAAATAGTTATAATAGATCACTTTGACAACTTTAGATTTACTTAATGGATTCATCCACTTTGCAGATTGGGTTTGTGCACATTCTCTCAGCATGCAAAACATGACTATTACCTTTAAAACATTTGCTTTGAATTGTATATGCTGCTACATAAAATACACTTTTTTTTGTGGTCTGTAGACTTAAATATGTATTTTAAGAGACATGTATTAGTATGTTTTTATGTCATGTGCAAAGTAAATTAATGTAGCTGCACTAAAGTTCACGCACCTCTTTAGTGATTTTATCACGTTTTCATTTAATTCACACAAGCTGACTTTTTTCCTTTTTTAAATTCCTATCTCCGTTTTTCAGATTCAGAAAACATAATTAGTAGCAAATAAAGACACTGCAGAAACTGTGCCTGGAAAACTTATACCTTTTCCAGTCTGCTCACAACACACCACAAAGGTATTAATGACCAAAAAATAATCAAGGATTAGTTCATGATAGTTCCAGTCCAATTCCGTGAATACAAAGAGCAAAAGCAGCAGAAGAGGCTGGAAAGGGCCCTGTGTCCAATAGAGGATAATCCCCTCCACAAACACAGACACTGGGGAGGAGGCCACACTGCCTCCTGAGGTCTCCTCATGTGGGAGAATGTTTGGAACATGGCGTGGACTGGGCACATTCTGCTCAGTGATCAGACCAAGAGACATTCAATACCGCTAAAACTCTGGGTATGTGTGCTGTGTGACTTTGGAAAGAGGCTGCACATCTTCCCAGCAGGACACATAGCTCTGAAGAAACACAACTTCAGTAGTTTCGGGGTCTTAAAAGAATATTTCTGCTTTGCCATCACAGAAGCTGAACCCCAGCCCAGGGACAGCCTGGCAAGCGCCTCTCTCCAGGTGAGGTACTCCTGATCCCCAAGCCAGTGGCCTTCAGCCCTGCAGGATGGGCAGCTCTGGAACAAGCCCACTGGGCAAACTCTCTGAGGTCCAAGACTCTGGGATTTCAGCATCCAAATGAGCTCAGTGAGCCTTTGGATCATCTCCAACATTCTCCTGCAAATGTCTTGGCTGATGGGTTTTTGTCACATTTGCTGTAGTAACAGCACATAGGGAATCTAGATTGCTGTACACTCTGGAAAACTGAGCATCAGCCTCTGACAAAATAATCTGAATTTTTAGTCCATGAGAAGTTCCAAAATTGACATTTACTGTGAACTTAAAATCCTTCTTCTTGCCTAGGAATAATATTGTATCATTTATTATACATGAATATCACAAAAGAATTAATTTATTTACTTCTACTACTATCTTAGACATCTATTTCTGAAAAGACAAATGTTATTTTTTTACTTGGGAATGATATAAATACCTCAATATATGTTTTTCCCATCAGTACTTCAAAAAGGTGGAAAAATGCTAGCATTTCTATTTGCCAGGTTAACGACAAGTTACTCAAGGCAACATAGGCAGGCTGTCACAAGGAAACCAGCTGAAGACAGGCAGCTTTGAAGTCAAATGGCATAGATTGAGACATTTAGACTCTGTCACATCACCTTAAATATTATACTGAATTATGCGCATGAGATCATGTATGATCTGTTGTTGCTTTGCATGGTTTGAAGAATGTGAATAATTTGCAAATTAACACATGCACTTTAAGATAATTAGAAAATCAGATAACCCCTGGTTTAAATGTATTAATACTCTTTTTGCACAGTGGAATATATTGCCATCATTGGACTAAAATATAAGCAATGTCTGCCAGCAATAAGTGTAGTTAATGGCTCTAAACAGTTGCTGTAATTTATTTGATTTTATAAAGTGAGACTTTAAATAAAATAAAACCTGCAATTATCCATTTTGTTGTTCACTTGTATCTTTTAAAAAAATAGTGTAAAACACAATAAATGTTCATGCAAGTTCTCAGATGTCAAGGTAAGTGTTACAGTCCCATTAACACAAATTGTTTTTCCTTATCTCCTGGCTACCTAGGCTTCTGTGCACCCTCACAGAAATACTTCTATATGGAAATACATACATGCATTGTTAGCCAAGGATTAATGGCAAGTTCACGTTTTTCTTACCCAACTATTGGATGTAATAATACTTTTCAGTATCCAGGCAGCCTTAAATTTGAAGTGATCTTGATTTTGCTTGATTCTCTTGGGTGTTGTTCATGAAATAAATGCTTCTTAATTACCATTTCAGGGTGACTGCATGGCTGTATAAGAAAAAATAACCATGTACATTAAAAAAATAAATTAAAAATGCAAATGCACAACAAATTTGGCAGCCCATTCTCTGACCTCTCCAAAATCCTAGGGGAATGACTGTGGTGTTGAATACAAACCACCAGTGAGGCCCTTCTTTGTTCATTCTGCAATTTCTTATAATTGAGATTTACATTTTTCACGCCTAATGTTTTCAGGTAATTAAGCAGTCTCCAAACACCTACCTGCTGGCATATTTCCCCAATAGGAAGGGGGGACGTTTGGCCTGATGATGTTTTGTGTTCCCAAAACCAAAACATGGAGCCCAGCATTCCTGGGGGTGGCTGAGCACCTTCCTGCCCATAGGAAGCAGTGAGCAAACTCCTTGTTATCTTTGTGCTTTGCCTAATGAAGTGTCTTTATCTCAAGCCAGGAGTTTTCTCACTTTTGCCCTCCCAATTTTCTCCCCAGTCCTGCTGGCTGGGGAGTGAGTGAGCAACTGCGTGGGGCTTGGCTGCTGGCTGGGATTAAATCACAACACCTACAAGTGTGATTCTTTGAACGGTGGGAAGAGTAACTACAGCAACTAACAAGACATGAGCCTTCAGAAGGTAGAAGAGGGCTGGCTGCTCCTCCACTGTGTTAAAATTTCGAATCACATCAAAGAGTAAGAACAAAACAGGAAAAGAAAAGATGTGTGGGGAGAATCAAGGCATGAGCTGCAAAGTAATCAAACCACTTAAGTGAGAAGTAAGTGATGAGGATGTTTTAGAAAAGTGACATTTCTGAATCCCATCTTCCATCTAGACCTTACACTTTTATATCCAGATTACTGCTCACAGCAAGCTGTCTCAGCTCCTGGGCTTTCCCTTTGTCTCTGCTATGATTAATACGACAGATATTTCTTCTAGCTGTTCCTATTCTCTGCTGTGCTGTCTCTCTCATGCACTTGCTGTTTCTCTTTCTGCCTCTCATTATTTGCTCAGGCTTCCAAGCCCTCTGTGACAGCATTCACAGAACAAAAGGTTGCCATTACATTTATCCCTATTTATCCTCCTTTGATGTTGAATTGAATTTTGTTCTGCTAGCATGAAGAAAGCTACCTTTGTCATCATCTTCATCATCTCTATTTTACTTAAATCACCTTGAACACAACTGTAATTTATTTCCTAAATTTATCAAAATCCTTTACAACCAAAAAGTTTTCACAAACCCTTTCTCTATTTTTTTTGTAGTGAATAAAATGAGGTAAAATGCAGGTGTGTTTGTAACCAGAATGCATATAGGCATTTTTCTCTTCTACCTTAAGAGCCTCCTTGAAGGTACAGAGTGGCCAATTAGCCAGCTATGTATAGAAGTAAGGAAGAAAAGGAGTAATCATCATAATGATTTGTTCCTTTTCCTACATTTCATTGAAATTCTAAAAAAAAAGTAATTCACAGGTAGGAATCAGTCTTATTTAAAGTAAAATTGCCCTTCAAAAGTAGCAGAAGTCTGCAGAGGGATCAGGTTATACACCACTTTTGCCAATCTGCTGCTCACTAACTCCAGCTCCCAGAACCATTAACCATGTACTGGTTTTGGCTGGGATAGACTTGAATTTCCTCACAGTGGCTGTATAGGGTTATGGTTTGGATTTCTGCTGAAAACAGTGATGATAATATAGAGGTGCTTTTTATTGCTGAGCAGGGCTTGTACAGAACATAAAGTAGATGGGAGAATGAAGAAGGGACGATATGTTTGGAATGACACTGTGTGTCTTTCCAAGTCCCTGCAATGTGTGATGGAGCCTTGCTGTCCTGGAGATACCTGCCATGGGAAGCAGTGACTGAATTCCTTGTTTTATCTTGTGTGCACGGCTTTTGCTTTCCCTATCAAACTGTCTTAATCTCAACCCACAAGTTTTCTAGTTTTTACCCACAAACATTCTCTCCCTAATCCCTGGTAAGGGAGTGAGCAAGTGGCTACATGGAGCTTGGATGCTGGCAGGGGTTGAACCACTAGAACCATCGCTGTATTTTATGTGGCTGGTTGCAAGGTCTCTGCAGATTGGCAATAAATGAGAAATGTGTCTTCCAAAGATACAGCAAATGCAACAGAACTATTTTACTCATTACTTTCCATGACATGGATTCAGTGTCAAGAGACTGGAATCTAATGCAGTGTTGATTTTTTGTGAAATCAGAAAGCCACTGTACCTTAGAGAGCTCTATTCTAATCAAAACCATCTGTACTATACCATCCTCGTAGTATGCATTCAGATGTGACAAAATGGAGGTTAGTTATGACTTGACATGCCTCTGGGACAATAAATAGTGTTTACAACTTCTTATAGAAAAATGAACTGAGACCAAGTCAAATCAGTTGTCTAAAATTGTGACTGGTAAGAATCCCAGACTCTACAGAGCTTATTACATTCACTGTCACACACACACACACAGGGTGAGAAGGTAAGTGCCACCCAGCTCACAGGGGAACTGTGCATAGGCAGCACTAAAACTTCTGTTAATAAAGTGGCAAGAGGGAAAACTCTTTACTCCCAGGGCTGCCCTCATACTGGGACTGGAGCAATTTTCCGAATGAACTACCAAAACCAACTGAAGCACCAGGGGTTCAGAAGAAAATCTTCAAAAGCTATCATGAGAAGTTCACAGAAAAGAGAAACTACATATAGATTGAACTTCAAGTGACAGAAGTGCCACAACACAGCTAGGATGTGCCTTTGTTCATCCTCTCCATGAACTCAGCAGAAGGTGCAGAAAATGTTATGTTAAGCTGGTCACCATTGCTTCCATTCTGAGAAAGCTAAATATATGGGTCTAGAGAAAGGATTTTTTTTTTCTAATACAAAGGACTACCTACCAGCTACTTAAAGTTTACATTCAGAGGCAGTCTCACTAATTAATTCTCTGTGCTCTACTTCCCTTTTCTTGGCAGAGAAAAATGAGAGGCCAGCACATGCTGTTTGCCAGCATTAAGCAGCTTTTCAAAAACACGCTTCAGGCTTGGATATATCAAAAAGATGATGCTAATAGCACAGGATCAATGACTTCCTTGGGACTCAGGGCAGAGGTCAAATCTATACGCTCTTTGACCTCAGTACAAATTTTGACACAGCCAGTGATTGCTGATGATCTGCTAACACACTCCACCAGCATAGCAATGTACTCTTATCCCTTCAGGTAAGAGTATCCCTTCATGCTTCTCAAACAGGACCTTAAACAGAGACAGCAGACACAATTTTCTCTCACAGACATATACACACCAAGGTCAAAGACTGATGCAGGCCCCCTCCCTCAATTTCAGTGTCTACGAGTGATCTTCTGAAGGAACAGGACCCCAGTCCTTACACTGCTTAGTGCACCCCTCTTCTCCAAAGGGAAATATGTGTCAATGACATTAGGCTCAGATAAAAATTTAGCTTGAGACCTGAATTTTGCTCTCATTAGGCAAAAAAGGAAAAGATTTCTCCTTCACTGCAGAGGCGTGTTTTCAAATTAGGCCAGTCCCAGCCAGCTGGGTGGACATTGGAGCAGAGGTTCAGTGTACTTGCAGCATGTTAGGAGGCATCACTGGTAACAAACTCAGTCTCTAATATCTCAAAATTAAGGAGGTGCAGTAAACACCTGCAGTAAACACCTAAGAACCTTGATGTTCTTCTCTGCTGAAGAACGTCAAGATGCTTGAGGAACCTGTTCAGTCCTTTGGTAGCACCAGACTGTAGCATTGAACTTTTCCTCATGCTTTAATCAGAGAAGAAAATCTGTAGTGTGGTTAACTGTAGTGTAGTTGGTTGCATTCTATCAGATTTCCTTCTTTGACATTATACAATGTGCTTCTATAAATCCTTGGTATAAATTGAAAATCCAGCCTCAGAGCAAACCAACAACCTTAGTCAACACACAAGGAAACTGTTCACAAAATGGAACATTTCCCTTTTCTCAGCTACTGCTATATCCTACAAAAAATCTTCAAACTTTGTCTAAGCTTCCTTCTTCTCTAAAACTGGAAGTAAGCCTTGTTTCATACTATAAAAATCGACATGTTAAAATGAACACAATAAACTAGAGGAGTTTGAAATGGCCATGCTTGTTTTATGAATGTACTAAAGTAAATGCACCATCTCATACCAAAGAAGAAGTGCAATGACAACAAAGACTCTTTTCCTCCCATTTAATTGCTGCTTTGGCACCAATCTAGTAGGATTCACATGTTTTATTCTATAGCTATATTGCTTTCTGTGGGTATATGAGTCTTTTGTTTTGTCAAGTCCTCAAAGTATTAGGCAACAGCCTATGAAGCCACAAAGTCTATGAAAGATTATTCATAGACTCTGATTGTATGGCTGAACATAGTTCTCATGTTTTATGCAAGCCTGAATTATATACACTCAAAGTGAGCGGTTCAATTCAGAGACTCACAGAGCTCCATTTTAAAATTATATAATAATTTTTGAATTAACAAAAAAGGGAAACCATAGCACCTGTGGTTTACTGCATAGCTAACCCTGTTAAATATGCAGTGTAAATTTGTAAAGAATAAAAAAGCCTTTAAACAAGAAAGCTTATAAAAAATAAGTCTCACTTTGGAGTGAACTTTGACACTCTAGCTATAAAATTTTTAAGCTAACATTCAAAAAGAGGAATTATATCACACAAGTTTCTCTTTCATGGATCCTCACACCCATTCCATTCCATCTCACCCTTAAGGTCACTAGCATCTTACTTATTGCACAACAGCCACCTACAGAGAAGAATCTAATAGAGCCACAAGGTAATAAAAAAAAAAAGCCATTAAATCATGAAGTTGAAATATTTTTTTTTCTTCACAGTAGCGTGCATGTTTTGTGGTGTGCTCTGAAGCCTCACCTTTGGACTGCAATCCTACTGTAACATCAGAGACCAAGCAGCAGTAGAGGGGGTTTTTGAAGTTCAAGCAACACTAACAAGCAAGGATCCTTAAGAAAACGTCCCCTCCTCACACAAAAAGTAGAAAATCACCTGCACATGGGCAGTAAGCCAATCAAGCCTGTTAGCTGTACAATAAACTTCATTGAAATGAATGATGGAAGTGTGCAGCTAAAATGGTGGAGGCATTTAAACACATTGACAGGTAGGCATTGTCAGAGCTAAGAAACTATATTTATTTCTTTGTTTTAGTTATCATAAACAAGAGCCCTGAGGGCTGGAAAAGAAAATAAAAGAAAAAAGAGATAGAGAGGCAGAGGCAATGGCTGAACTACCAAGATGACAAAAAATAACTTCAACAGGGCATGTATTACATCATTGAAAAAGCAAACCAAAACAAAAAACCAAGCAACAAAACAAAAACCCCCACAAAAAAAAAACTTCAGAGCTGTTACATCTTAAATCTATCCATTGAGTAAGATGATATGCTAATATCAGAACAACATAGTTTTTTTAAAGCCCTACAAAATGTTAAGTTCAGATTGGCACAACAAACAGAACAAGATCCTTGTTCTTTGGCTGGCATTTACATTTTGCTTCTTCAAAGTATACATATAGTACAAAGTATACAAAAAGCTGTTTTTAAAACATCTTTCATTCCTCAACCTCCCCACCCAGACTCAGAGTTACACCATTCCAGTCTGTCAGCAGATAATTCAAAACATGTACCTCAGCAGACAGTAGGCTCTTGACATCTGCCTGTTATCAGAGATGTCTGCTGTGCTTCTTGTGCACTGTGTGATATTATAAGCAAATGAAACACAACACAAATTAAAGTAATATTAAATGAGAGACAGGCATTCCTGGGTATGGGACAGATGCTATCCATTTTGTTAGGGGACTCCTGATGTGAAATGGAGGCAAAAGCAAACAGGAGATTGCAGTAGGGGAAAGAAAAAGGACCTGGGGAGTTTTTTGCTAGCTATTTAATTTTAAGTCTTTTTGTGACATCTTTCTGACCACAATAAGAATTAAGGGGAGGAGTGGGAAAAAGTCACTTGATACCAGAAGAGTAAAAATCAAGAACACCAACCCATCTGAAACTCCACGTTTCAGAGTCCCCTAGACCATTGCAAAGCTAACCATAAACAATAGACATCACACACTAATTTGACATTCTCTTTACATTAGGACACTCACAACAAGTTCCCAAAAGCCAGTGAAGATCTTTGGTCCTGAAACAGCAGTACCAGTACCGAGGATGAAGTACTTGGATGGCAGACACTCCATTATTCCTCTGCCATGAAGGTGAAATCTGAGCATAGCTGCCCTTGCAGATTAGGCAGCTGGCAGAAGCATTGTGCCCAGAATGCTGTGGTGCCAAGCAGCTGTTGGGGGAAAGTATTTTCCTAGTAGATCTAAGGACATTTCTGTTCTGTTGGCACATCACCATGTGAATCACCACTTGCCTCTGGGGAAAACCTATAAATGCCCAATATGTTCTTCATGAATATTTACTGATTCAGAGCTACATAGTTATGCCCCTGTCATATTCTTGTAGAGCAAATTTCCATACCTACTCCTTTCTCCTTTGTTATCAGTGCTCGAAGCTAGATGGGACAGGCAGTTTGCACTCCTCTGCATTCCAGGGACTCTCACTGAACTCACACTCAAGGACTGAGTGGCAAGGAATTTGTCATATTGTCCTGTTTTTTATGGGTTCAGCTTTTGCCAATCACAAACCTCAGATGGCAGTGTTGAAAATGTGAGCGCAGGTGCATTTTCGAAATATGAATTAACTTTAGAGCAGCAAAACTTGGCACAGATCTATGCCAAAAGTCTGGGTTTTGGTAGAAAATTTAAAGAATCAAACTCAGAAGCCAAGTAACAACTGTTAGTCAAAACTTACAATAATCAGAACACACCAAAACATTGGTAGAAAATCAAAATTTTTAATATTGGTCTTACAGCAAATCTTGGTATTTCCCAGCTAACCACTTTTAATCACCAAGAAGAATAAGCTAACCAAGTACATTTATAGCCTGTGACTCAGCTGGCCATAACTTGAGTTTTCAAGAGCACACACAAGAATTTATTGCTGCAGCCCAGTGAAACTGCACAGGTTTGCACAATTGGCTAAATAAGGAAGTGGTGTACATTAATGTCTAATGAGGGGAGGCCAGTTTCTTTCTTCATTTGAAAGACAACTAATAAAATTTAGCTCCTACACACCCAACAACTTAGATTACTGAATGGTTCCTCATCTCTCTGGGAAATTTCTGGTTCCTGCAGATCCAATATTGTTTGGAGGGTTGTGTTCTTTTAAGTTCTAAATTCAGAAATTTTTTTTACAAGCTTGGTAAGTGGATGCTTTACAACATTCTGCACACCATTTTCCACATCTTTCAAGTCTGTAAGTCAGATTTCTCTGTCCACTTGTGAAGTTCCATGTAAAGGCACACAACTAACAAAAAATAAGGAACAAAGAAAAATGTCCTACCTGACCTCAGCTACTTAAAGCTACTGTTGATGTGCATCCAAGAGTGAAACCTGAAATTCTGCAAGACCTTAGTAGCACTCACTGCAACCCGCAGGCACACAGTTTGGTGGTGCTGAAATGTCCTCTTTTACAGTCTCTGGAAGCAGGTAGCTTTGAAGACCTGAATAACCAGAACTTTCTAAATGTCTGCTATGCAAGAAGTGTAGCTTCAAGTAATGCAACCAAAGAAAAATTACCTACAAACTGGACTGAGTTGAGGGTTTTTCAAGAAAGGCAGTGTTGTGTGGTAGTGAATGGGACCACAGCTGCTCTCACAGCTGGTGGCACTGGAACCTCTCACTGTCTGCTTGAAGCTGATATACACAAACACAGAAACTGTTCTGGATGACAGATTTTGGGGCACAAAGCATGCTTCTGATCTATTGACTCTAAAGATGCAGGGGGGCAAAAGCAAGAATTTGCCATTAATCCTAAGGGAACCTGTATTTGAATATATCTAAAAATGCTTGTACAGGTATCAACACAGGCTGACATTTAGTGCTTGCAAACACAGTGAGAAGCTGTGTCTACAGGGACATGGTTTCTTGGCTTGACCTTGTGCTGAAGCAGAGAGAAACTCATTTCAGAAATTTTCCCACTTCCACACTTTCTTATTTTTTGCATTTCTTAATGAAGAATGAAAAATTTAAAAAAAAAGCACCAACAAACAATAACAAAAAACTTTCAGCATAACTTGCTCATATGGTATAGAACTGGTATAAAAGTGCTCAGTTTCTCTTAAGTGACACAGTACTGCAGATCTGGATCATACCTTTGAAAATGAAATCTGTTTATGCCTTCTATTGAGTGATCACTTCTCAAAATTTGTCTGCTGAGTGATGTGCTGTGAGGTTAGACATGCTCCTTGCTCTAGACACTGCTCTATAATTTCTTATCAGACTCCTTTAATACAGAAAGTAACTTAATTAGTACCTTGCTTCTCTTAATCTATTCTCAGGTTGAATAATGCCTTCTTTGTAAATAACACTAATTTAGGTGCATTTCCTTTGCAAGTAGTGCTAATCACTCACACCAGCTCTCCCTGCAGTATTAATCTTTGATTTACTAGGGTTTACAGAGCTGAAGAAGGTGTTTTGGAGAAGCAAAAAATGCAATTTCAAATGTTTAATAAATATTCCCATCATGTAGCTTCTACCAATGCCCTACCCACTATGGCAAAAAGAACTCTAAGCCTAGTTCATTTCAATATTATTGACTTCTCCTTTTAAAATACCCCCACATTTCTCATATGAAATCAATTGATGCTGCTGGCTTCACAAAATTTAAGTATTACCATTCAGAAATAGATTTTCCCCATCTTTTTGGTACCTGCCTCTGTTTCTTTAACCTTCCCATGCAGCTTTATAAGCTGACTGAACGTCATAAGGAGTCCCTGGAATGGGATTTTTATGTCAGCAAAGACAAGTTGTGGATAGGATTTGTAGCTCCTTAGGCACATGGCCAAAGGAGACCCCCAGTAAATATGACATTGTGCATATCATGTGTCTTCTGTCTGCTCTGCTGAAAATCCCCAGCAGAGACTCAGACTTCCTCCCCCTCCCTCTCCTTGGACAAAATTAAAAATGTAAACATGCATTTGGGTATAGTCCCACCCCAATTGCAGACAGCTTCTCATAACCATTAACATTTTCCTTACCAGCAGTGAGGGTTACTCTGTATTTTGTGCTCTCATCCAAATGTTGCCTCTTAAAGATAAGGAGCAGGACAAATGCAGCTTCCACAACCTTTGGATGTGTTGCACATGGCCAACGTATCTCACTGGAATTCCCAAGGGATCAAAGCAGACATTAACACATCTCTAATGGCAAATGGCAGGCAAATGATTGACTGACTCACTAAATGCTATCCAGTTTCAAACATATTAACTATGTCAGAGATTTTTTTTTAATGCCATGAGATTCTTCCCAAAGGATGCTCAATATCCTTCCCAAAGGATATGCTCAATATGTCAAAAATATTGTACACCATTCCACCAAGTTTAGTCAGATATTTCTTAGCATTATTTTATGAACAAAAGTAAGAACCTCAATCTCTGAGGTATCAGAAGGAAGGAGAATGCCCACCATCAGTAGCTGCATTGTTGCACATCCCAGCCACAGGTTTATTACATGCAAGTGGAAATCAGAAGTCTGGATGCATCATAAATCCTCACCTCTCTCTTATTTCTTGCCAACAATGTAAGCAATTTTCTGGTACTTTACAAACAGGGAAAGGGAAAAAACTGACAACCAGGACTCACCCTACTTTCAAAAACCCACCTAATATTAAAAAATTCAACCTGGCCCTAAAATTCCTCTAAGTATAAGAAAAGGGGTAAAAAAGGTAGCATATTACCAAAAACCACATGCTACTAAAAAGGGATTCCTGTGTATTTATTCTTTGGTACATTGTAATTTAAGAAGATAGGATATTATATGATTATTGATATGATGACACACTGAGATGCAGTATAGTACTGCACTCAAGAGAAGAATATTACATGGCCACAGAGATACTCTGGTGGAAAAATCTGGAGTAGACTGGAAAAATATGGGACAAAGAGCCAGAATTTCTGTCCCTACATGTAAGTAACCTTCATAGATGGGCACAGGCAGGGAGGCCCCATGCCTTGGAGACACAACAGTCATGCTTGTGCCATAAGCTGTGATTCAAACCTTTGGAAAAATCATTGCCATAGCAATGTCTTGTGTTAATGGAGGACGTGAAGGTTCCACTTAAGACCCACCAAAGTAGCTGTGCATACCTGCCCCTCAGGATAGTCATCTCCTGATACTGCAGGATCTCGTCTTCCATTTCTCATGAGATTATTCAGGTTGCCTCCAGACACTTCACGCAGTATTTCCTGATCTTCAGTCTCATATCAAGCATCATATACACAGTGTCTCCCAGAGTTAAAAAAAAAAGAAAAAGTGTAAACCGAATTTATTATATATCTTAATTTAATACAGAGTTATTCATCCTTTCTCTTCCAAGTGGTCCATAACAGTCTGCTCTTGTTACTGTGCTCTGCAGACAGACAATTTTTTCTTGCCCAATATTAAACCATTTTACCATCTCAAAACAGCAGTGTCTCCTTATGCTTTCAAGATTTTTCAACTGGAGCTGTAAGAAACTCTGGATCATCCTACAGAAATAACATTAATGCTTCTTCTTCCTACAATCTTTGAGTGGCCAAAAGACTGCAAACATCCTTTCCATCTGCATATTACTCTGCCATAATGCCGGCATGAATTGAATTATGCTGAGGTCGAAAGACTGCTTTAACAGAGGTTGTGACTCAAATTTACCAAGAAAGCAAATCTGAGTTAACAGCTTTCTTTCCTTCCCTCATCAGCCAATCCACAATATCCATACCTTGTCCGTTATATTTCTAAATAAGGGATGAACAGGACCAGTAGAAGTTTATAAAATACCAAATACCGTAATGACTCCTAGGACAAACTGGGAAATTATTCAAAATCCCTCTATTTACACTGGTATCTGTCTCAACAAATTCCCTCTTTGCCCCATAGTTTGAGACAAGACTATGTAATACCTTGTACAGACCACAACAGCAGTTACAGTTGCAACATATTTTGTAGTTTCATCTGTGATGTCATTGTAATTTTAAAAGTTTCAAATACTCCAATGGTCTGTGATTGATGACTTTGCCTTTAAATTAGATATGCACATAAATAAATTAATTAAAAAGAGAGAAGATGAAAGATGCAGTAGAAGCCGAATTCTGCTTGCTATTACATGAACATTAAAAATTTAGTTATTTAAATTGATAAAAATCTGAAGAGAGAAAACACTGAAAGAATAAATGCTAACAGTTCTTAAGACAAATGTGCTTATCATTCAGCTGGAATATCTTAGACTGACATTTAGGCAGGATTTTAGGTTTTGTTCTAAATATATTTAAAAGCAATTATGCTAACTCTGTAGACTGAAGGTTACTGTTAAATTGTTGAGATTAGTCTACTTTTAAAATAAGCAGGTTTGTGGCCAAAAGAAATTGAAAGCTCTGTGAAATGCATTTTGTACCTTAAAGCAGGAAGCTGGGAGGAAAATAAAAAAAACTGCTATTAGAGTGGCAGGGAACTCACTGGAATACAAGAGGAAAAAAATGACAGAACAGTGGGTGAGTACACAGAAAGTAACACAGGTATTCAAAAGTTAAAAGCCCAGACCTGCATGCTGCTGCATGGTAATATTGCTCCATTGTACTTGTGTACCAAATTACCAACTCAGAGGCAAATTTTATCCCACAATATGCAACCTGGCACAGCCATAATGAATCAGAAATAAAAACACCAACAAGAGTACCTGAAAAAGCATGGGAGGCGTAGAAAGCAAGAAGATAGTGAGGTAGTGTTCAAATGGTCTAAAAGCACACTACTGTAATAATGGGAAGTCTTTTAGAAAAATGGGCCTTGAGGCTGACCATCAGGGAAAAAAACAAAATAAATTAGACAGAATTGTGTCTAGAAGATATCCTATCTTATGAGATGTTTAAAACAAGACTTAATGAAATGACAAAAAAATACAGTTGGAAAAAATATTTTAGGTCAAAAAAAGGTATTTTTCTATCTCTAATTCCATTTCTTCCATGGCACTTCAGAGAAAGAATTTGGAAGAAACAATGAAAGGAAGAGGGGAGAGGTAAAATCTGTCTAGAAACAGAAGCCCTAATTATATAGGTGAGAAATGGTAGGAGCTTTCTAAAAGTGGTGAGAGTTGAGAAAATGTTTTCGACACAGGAGTTTTATGCAGGCTATATATGAGGGGTTGGAAAAGGAAAAGAGTAACAGTTTTACTGCACTAAAAGACCTGGGACACAGGCCACAGAGATTTGAGAGGAAATACAAATGTGCCCTGTCTGTGTTTGTTTGTGTAAGTAGAGTTGTACCTACAGGTTTGTTGAGGGAAAACAAGTAGAATACTGGATTTAAAAGAAAAAAGAATTTAAAAAATCAGAGGAGGAGAAGCTGCAGTTTTATGGCAATGCACAGATTGACAGGCTGGGCAGAAGTGCAGGTGCAGAATGGAGGCACAGCCCAGCTCTCTGCAGCAGGGTCTGGGCAAGGGCAGCTCAGCCACACAGGACCTGCTGCAGTCACCCAAGCGAGAAAACCAGAAAGCCAGAAAAAAGCAGGAAGAGCAGAAAGAGAGGTCTCAGTACTATGTAGTGCCAACAGCTACAGCTGGATGCCAAAGTAGACATCCTAAAAACACCCAATACCACCATGTGCTGCTGCAAAGCACAGATAAGTGCAGCTACTTTCTGCCAGGTTGCAAACTGATAAGACCTCAAAAAAATCATGTTCTTTCAACAAGGCTGTGTGGGGCCAGGGAAACTTGAGTGGACTCAGCAGGGGCAGAGACAAGAAAAACAAGACTGTAGTTATCGACCTCAGATTAATAGTTATTTCACTGCTCCATTAAAGGCATTTTTTGACAAAGCTGGAAAATAATATTTGCTGGCAGAGTCACAAAGCATTACTTTGATATGAAAATGTCAATGAATATCTCTTTCAATTATTCTTCCTTTCCTATTCGAAAACAGTGTTTATTCCATAGAAACCTAGTGTTATCTCAGTTTAATTCAGAGAACTACTCATATCAGTGAAGCAGAATAAAATAAGGTTGGCAAATTATTACAAAAAAAAAAACCATTTAGGACATTTAGGAATGATCTTCACAAAAGAAAAGACTTTATCCATGCAAAACAAACAGGATGATAAATCATTAAACAATTAAATAAAAGTTTCCATGAACTACTTAACAATCTTTCATTGAAGGGAACTTGCACTTTTTACAAAGCACAAAACCTGCTATGTCTGATTGCAGTGGAAGTGGTAAGTTTTAAATATAGGTTCCAGATTTATCAGATGCCCAGATATATGGGCACTGTATAAATGGATTGAGCATACAATACCATCAGTTATGTGTTTAGAATTATCTCCCTCCTCTTAATAAACCAAAGAAAATCTGGTCTTCCAGGATGATAGACAAGGTGGCTACCAAGACAGAAAAATCTGAAAAATGGACCAGTAAAAAAATGGACAGTCATACATTTGTTTTTGCATATTTTGTAAAAACACCTGCAACTGCACAGTGTGGCTTATCTCCCTGTCCAAAATATCCACAACTAGATAAAACGAGTCCCATCCTACTGCTCACACAAACATTTTGGGAGTGGCCCCAGTTGGTCTCAGTGCTCTCAGAATTGCTGTAGTAGATATTCACATATTTAATACCCTGCTTGATGTTACTGCATTGCTCCAGTTCTTCACCTCTCCTTCCACAAGCGCTTGGAGGTCCCAATGCAGTGACCTTACCAGCTCAGTGGCACAGCCAGATGCACAGATTCCGTGTAAGGCTCTGTTGATTGTTGATCCTTACAGAGACAGAGGAAGCAGAAAAGATGTTGCCATAAGAGCTGGGGGATGTAAAAGGGAATGCAAGGCTGAGTGGTCCGGTCAGGATAATAGCCAGGTTGGGAACAGGTAGCATTGATAAAGCTGAAAATAAAGATTCACAATGTCACCATGTTTTCTGTGAAAGCACAGGGTAAATACTTACCAAATGTAAGGGAAGGTAGGTCCTTCCCTTCAGCTGGGTCAGAGGGCAAGCAATGCAAAGCTTGGGGAAGGTTTTAATATTAAAAGCAATTTAGAATGTGCTAAAGCATGCTAGTGGAAGCGCAGAAAGAGTATTTGCAAGAATATCATCACAGTAGAAATGACACATGGAGAAAAAGAAACCCACGCCAAACAGTCTGCTTTTGGAAATCAGAAATTCACTTTTTAAAAAGAATTGTAGTTGAGATTATGTGTGCAGGAACAGTTTCTTTCATTTTGGTGTGTTTCTGCTGGTTGCAGATCTCCTGCAGGGCACCTTACACAGTCAAGGTTACACACTTTTGCAAGGTATTGTAAACTCTCTCTTAAAGTGGAAGTATGTGGATTCCAAGATACAGGGACAATGGATGCAAAATAGATTGAAAAATGGAGGTCTTCAAAATGGGCAGATGTAGAGCTATGAATCTAAGATACATCTGACAATTAACTTGATGCTTCAATGACAGATGATAAGAGCATGACCACTGGATGATAACAGCTATGTAGAATGAGTTCTGCACAGCAGAACTTCAGCGGTTATAGGAGAGACTTTGAAAATCCTGTATCTGGAATTTTCTAGTTAACTACAGTTATCTTAGAAAGGGTAGGAAATATCAGGTGGTTATCAGAAAAAAGTAATCTGAGCAGTTTCAAGCTTTTTACCTGCCCTTTTGTAGTTTTTACTCTTTCTTTAAACTTGCTAGAAAGTGGTCTTCAGAAGAGAGTGACATGACTGTTTTTCGAGATAACCCCATGCAAGTCCCATTCAAGCCCAGTGCTCTCAGGCCCCTTGGTGTGACTAAAGCAGATGTAGATTTGCACTGCAGCAGGCAGGCAAACAGTCCTGTGCAGTGTTTCAGCTGGCTGTCTGTGGGAAGAGCTGGCAGTGAGGCGTTCCTGTTAGCATTCTACAAAGAAATTAAGGGGGTGTTTGGGATGATGATTATGATGCATCAAATGGAATCACTTCCCTGTTGGATTCTGCTAAATCATCTCTGACAGAAACCGTTCAAGGCTCCTGAAAATATTTTTGAGTCATAAATTCCATCTTTAGAAAGGGCTTGATCTTACTAAGGGGAGATATCTCCAAAATGTTACCATGTGAGATAATACCCTTTTATCCCTTCTCAAGCTTCCTACTAATCCCACCATCAGAATAATTTTTTTATACTTCACAATAACCACACTGTGTTTTTCCACCAACATTCACCTAATACTATTTTGTTTACAAAAAAAATCAGAACTCTTGCCCATTGCCATAAAAGGGAATATTTTAAAAAATTCTTCAAGCTTCTTTTCTGCTTGAAACAGGCATGCTCAGGGAGCACAAGTGTAAAAGTAAGCAGAAGTATTTGGAAATCCAATATCAAACACAAGCATCCTGTCACTGACACTGAGACAAGTTCTACGTTGATCTTTATTCTTGCAATTACACTGTCTCCAGTAGTATTGTAAGACCTTTATTCCTAAAATTTTATTGACTAGTAGGAGTCTTGAAATAGCTGAAAATGCTGTGCAGTTGTGTAGAAATTTTCCAGAGAACTAAAAAAGACATTCTTTCTATAATTGCAGCTGTGTCAGAGATAAACAGGCAGCCAGAGCAGGAACAGGCTGAGGAAGGAAAACAAGTAAAGCTAGCAGGGGGGTAAGAACATTAAGGAGGAAAATTTACTAGCACATCAGAAAACAACAACAAATTCCCAACAAGTACTGTGCAAGCAAGGATCAAAGGGTGTGATGAACATGATGAGAAGCAGAGGCCAGGTCTCTGCTCAGTGAACTCTCATCACTCCATATTGGGTATGAAAGTTTCCTGGAGCTTCCCCATTCCTCAGTAATCAGAAAAAATGGAGGGAGAGGGAGGGTAAAATGTATGGAGTGAAGAACAAAAACAAACAATATTTGTCCTTATTCTGTTAGAACTAATGTTCCTATCTCAAGCAAAGCAAGTTACTTAAATTAATTGAGTGTTTTGCTGTTAGTTACTTACAATGTGTTCCCCATTTTCTTTGGCTTGAAAAACGATTTGCAGAAATGCTGAGACCTCATAACTGCAGCTGGGGATTGTGCTTGTACTCTGGGAACTGCTCAGTGAGAATCATGAGTGTAAGTGTCAGAAACATATTGTCCACATATAGTGTTGACTAAGTATGCTAGAAAGAAGAAACTACCACCCAAATTCCTTAGGCATTACAAAACAGAGATGCACAAAGGAGCTAATTTCATACATTTCCAGTATCATAGAATCATAAAATGGCCTGGGTTGGAAGGGCCTTCAAAGATCACCTTATTCCAAACCCCTTGCCATGGAGTAGGGACACCTTCCACTGGACCAGGTTGGTCAAAGTCCAAATCCAGCTTGGCCTAGGTATTCTTCCAATAATGGGGCAACCACAACTTCTCTGGGCAGCCTATTCCAGTGTTTCATCACTCCCACCATAAAGAATCTTTTTCTAGTATTTAATCTAAACTTACCTTCTTCCACTTTGAAGCCATTATTCATTGTTCTGTCACTCCATGCCCTTTTCAAAATTCCCTCTCCAGTTTTCTTCTAGGCCTCTTCAGGTACTGAAAAGTGCTATAAAGTCACCCTGAGCCTTGTATTCTCCTGAACAACCCCAGCTCCCTGAGCCTGTTTTCATAGGAGAGGTGCTGCAGTCCCCAATACTGTTTGTGGCCCTCTGGACTCATTCCAACAAGTCCACGTCCTTGTGTTGGAGACACCAGAGCTGGATGCAGACACATGGGCGTCTCAGACAGCAGAGCAGAGGGGAAGATTCATCTCTGTGGATCTGTTGACATGCTGCTTTGGATGCAGCCCAGGATATGTTTGTCTTTCTGGGCTGCTAAGGGCACACGACCAGCTCATGTTGAGCTCCTTGTCCACCAGCACCCCAAGATCTTCTCCTCAGAATTGCTCTTAATCCATTCTCTGCTCAGCCTGTTATTTGTGCTTGGGCTTGACCTGACCCAGCTGCAAGACCTTGCACCTCAGTTCACAGCATTTTTCTGAAAATAAGCATATTTTTGAGGGCAGATACTAAAACCAATAGTGCCGTGCCTCAAGAGAATTTTAAACAGCATTTAACAGGTGAGGGTTAGACACCTCTAGTGAAGGATAGGGAGAAAACAAATCATCTGCTCATCAGGCAAGCACTGCACATGTGTCAAACAAGGTGGGGACTCACAGGCAAGAAACTAAACACTTTCTACAATCCCACTCTGGCATTTCCTGAAAAACGTGACTTTGAATATGTTATATCAGGGGTTTTATTGTGTACATATTGTGAAAAGTAGAAGCTCACTGCCATAAATTCTTGAATTCTATAAAAAGGTTTGAAAATTATATACACCTTTTATGGGATTTTCCAGCTGAAAGAGAAAGTAAGAAAAAGCAGAATTAGTACATCAGTGGTCACATCACCACACGGCCTCCATGCACAACTATGTCTCTTATCCTCAAATAAAGCTTAGGTTTAAAAGCATGAGCTGACTCTGCCCTAACAGGGTTAGTTGGAGGGGAAAGGGGAAAAATATTATTTCATTCTCATGTAGAGCTTTAGGTTGAAAATTTTATGCTGAATATGTATGGTTGATTTAGTAACCTTAAGCCAAAAACTACGAAAGTCAGGACATATTGGGACACGCAATTCAAGTGTTGGTTAATAATTTCTTGGGGAAGATGGGAGAAGAAACAGGGAGAACAAGAAGTGCAGATGAGAGAAAGGAAACAGGATATTTAACATTTTGTAAATATAAACAAACACATGCTAAATCAAGTTATAGGATAAGTTCTTTGCTTGCTCAACATATTGCAGTGATTTAAGAAACAGAATGCCGAGACACAGATGAAGCATTTGGAGCCTACATATGCTAGCACATAGGGTATATGGCATTACAAATCACTTGCATGCACAGAGTGAAAACCTTGTGATTTTAAATGTTGCTGTTGAGACATAGGTAATGGTAAACTACACCACATGCCTGCTGCCATAGTACCATTCAAACCCACTTCTTTCTTCCCACTTCCCTATCCTTTACCAGCTCTCAAATAGGGAAAAAAAAAAAAAGGAATTTAAAAAAAAAATCAAAAATACAGCTTGCCTTTTGTTCCCATGGAAGCATCACAGATGAATAAATACAATAATTTACTGCTTCTGAAACAGCAGTAATCACCTGGTAAATACACTGAGACATATTTGTCTTGTTAATATCACTTGTATCTGCCAACAGTAGTCTTGAAGATTCCCTAGGGCATAGCAATTAAGTCCGCAAGTGCTTCAAACATGTACAAGGCAAAGCATGGCATATGGATCTGGGTGTCTGGGTCTCTCTACAGAACTTGATAGGAATCATGGATTTCCTATTTATTCTGTCAAAAAAGAGTTATGAGCTGCTCATCCTCGGGCTGGAAGGTATCCACAAGAGGACTATAAACTCTCCATTTAGAAGGATGCATTTCTGTACTTTGAGTATTTATAGGTGCTATGACATCATAATGCTGGGAATCATAGTATTTATGTGTTTTCTGTAAAAGAATCATTTACAGTAAGGCTATTAGAGAAAGTGAAGGATACTTGCTTGCCCATCAACAAGTGCTACATAAACACAAACAAGATTCATTACATAAAAAAAAATACTGTGAATCTAGTATTAAGGAAATAGCTCTGTAATAATTTTATTTTTGTCATGACAGAGACAGAGGACAACAAGAAATACGGGGAAATAGATACTAAAAAA
Organism: Zonotrichia leucophrys gambelii; assembly: GCF_028769735.1. Taxonomy (NCBI): domain Eukaryota; kingdom Metazoa; phylum Chordata; class Aves; order Passeriformes; family Passerellidae; genus Zonotrichia; species Zonotrichia leucophrys. Next base: position 99,177,681 of record NC_088169.1, read on the forward strand.
GGAGAGGAAAAAAAGGAAAAATGTTTTGCTAAATATACATTAGTCTGCTGTTCACCTACAATACTAGCTGTCCTTCAGCTTTGTCCTCCAGTTTCTCCTGTGACACTCTTACAGTTTCCTGCATCATAATTGATACTCGCTACACCAAATGTAAGTACACCTTGATCTTGTTCTGTGCAAATGTCTGTAATCTGAAAAATGTCTTTGTTTTCAAGGCATGTAATACAATAGTTATCATACATGACACTTTTGCATGAAGTTGCATTTATTAAACAGAGAATGTCAGTTACCACAAGAGAACAAATAAAAAGAATGTCATATGAAATCAAGTTTTTAGTGAAATTGTCATTAGTATTTATGTTAACTGTCATCAAAACCTAAAGAGACATGTTAACACTGGAATCTGAGCAGCATGGAATCACATTGATCTTCAGTTTCAGAGAAAAGCTGCTTTAAATGCAAAAGCTCTGATTTCAGTTCTAGCGCTGATTGTTTCCTTTGAAAGTGTTCCTCTCCACACCCACCCTCATCTTCCTTCCAGATGTTCATGGAGCAAACACCGAGTGGTTCGGATAAATTGATGCATACAGTTGTAAGAGCAAATTGACTTCTATTTCATAAGAATTTTTCCAGTCAGATTTGCTGATAAATGATTTTCCTTTTTTTCTTTTCTCTTTTTTTTTTTGTGTTTGTGGCCAGGATGCAGAAGATTTTCTTGCTGATCATTAGGAATAGACCCTAAATGCCACGGCCATTATTATGTCAATGCATTATTGAAGGCTGCCTCTGCACAATATCAACAATGTGATGTTGTGAAAAAGATGCACAGTCTACAGGTGTAACTGCAAGATATAGCACAAACCTGTAAAGGGAAGGAACTTCTGCAACCTACACAGGTAGAACTGACCCTTTCTTCCAGAATACCCTCAAGGAAATTATGCAGCCTGAGTTCCACTTCCAATTTTTTTTTTCCTTCCTTCTATGTCTTTACATTCTCCTGACATAGAAATCAGTCAGCCATTAGGAAAAAAAAAAAAAAAAAGAAAAAAGAAAAAAGAAAAAAAAACAGCAAAACAACAATCAACCAACAAAAAAGCCCCAAAATCAAACCCTACAACAAACAACAGAACTCAAAACCAAACCAACAGGTGCACACTGTCAAGCGTAATGTATTCTTCTCAAGAACCAGTGTACATGCTCTCATACCTCTGATTATTCCCTAATGGCTACAGACAGCAGTGAATTTGCAGAAAGCCCCATGATATATTTTCCTTAAAAAAAAATCAACCAAACAAAATGGAAGGGAAAAAAAACCCAACCTCATCAGGCAAAACTATTCCTTCAAAAACCTTTTCTAAATTCTCTTTTTCATCTCAGTGGATGGAAGGGATCAGGATCTGTCCTAATTAGCTCAGGGTCAAGGCTAGAAATGGAGCTGCTGCTGTTCATCTGTGCCCCAGACAGTACATTTTGCGAAAGGCGGCATCAGAGAAATTGTTGCAATTAGTTTATAACTGCCTGGTGTGCTCTGTCCATACTGAGCTGGATTAATCAATCATTAGCAACCTTAACACTGAGACTGAAAATCCACTAGCAGAACAAACACTAAACAGATGGCAAGTCCTTGACACTGCAAGGACAATCCAAACCAAGCTCCAACAGCTCCTTCCTTCCAGGCAGGCATAATCCAAGTCCCTGTTGGCAAGGGGGGCACAAGCAGTGGCTGCAGTAAGGGGTGTCTCCAGTTCTGTGCACAACTGGGTTTTCCAGGATGTGTGCCTGAATTCCCTCTTCCTGAGGGAAGCCAGAGCCATGGCTGCAGGGAGCAGGCTTGGCAGCCGAGATAAGGAGAGGCAATCCTCGCTGCTTAAATCTCGTTACTGCTTGACCACCACTGGGACCTGCCATGACGACTGATGGGGCTGCTGGGCTTTGCTTCAAGTTATCAAGGTAAAAATACCTTTTCCAAGGGGAAGGCTATCTGGAAGAACACAGCCTAGTACATAGATAACTTTGGCATTGTTACCAGTAATAAGGGGCCTACCAATTATTTTACAGTCAGTGGAATTGTTGTTCAACCTTCCCTGCCCAGAGGTAATTCTGCAGTGGAAATGCATTTGTCAGAACAGATTCCTTCCCTCAGGTACCAGATATACCAGCAAAACAATGATCAACTACCCTAAGAGGCATTTTCTCAAACTTGTTCTATCTAAAAATCTCTTACAGTCACTTTCAGGCATCTAAAAAATGGTTGTAATTTTTCATGGAAGACATTTTCAAAACACTTTGGCCATGACTTTAGGCAGAAATAGGTACATGCAACCCTTCTACTAAATAAGGCCTTTGGGGAATCCTATGTCACAGACATTTCTTCATAGAAATCCTTTCTTTGGGATTTCTCCTTCTTCTGGGAAGCAAAGGGCCCCAGAAGAAGAATGTAAACAATTGTTATCAGCTGTTGTGAAGTGTAGCAGGTGTCCCTGTGATTAGCTCATCTTCCTTGTGTACCATTAAAGGCCAATCACAGGAGCAGCTCAGGGACAGATTCCCTGAGCAAACAACTTTGTTATTCATTCTTTCTATTCTATTCTTAGCATAGCTGCTCTCTGCAACCTCTCTTTTTCTTCCTTTTAGTATAGTTATAATGTATTATATATCTTATATGAATAAATCAGCCTTCTGATCAAGAAACAAGATTCTTGTCCTTCTCTCACCACAGTGACCGTCTAAAGTCGCTGTAATAATCCTAGATCACAGGCTTTGGGCTGCTTGTTGTTAGACCTCCTGCTTAAAATAACCACTTAAAAAGGCTTAATGATGTAGCTTAGTTTTGTTAAAACCTGAGAAAATCAGAATCAGAAAAGCACAGTCCAGTCCTCAGTATGGAGAAAAGGAACAAAGAACAAACATTCGAGAGGTATTTGTAAGTGAGGCCTGCCTGCCTCCTGTTGCCCACAAGGGGAATATGGGAAAATGGGCCAAAATGGGAAGATGGGCCCATTCTGACTCTTCTCTGCCTCTCCCAATACCACATGAGTTGAAGATGCTCACAGCTGGGGGCTGCTGCAGGTCCTACACTCAGTTTGTGGTTCTGTTGTAATGCACCAACCCACAGGATTCTGGAATGCATTAAAATCTTACATGGCCACAAAAAAAAAAAAAAAAGCTGGACAAGACTAAGGAAGAAAAATGCATTAAGGGCTGTTAAATACGCAGAAACTATCTTCGACTCACAAAGTCCTTGAATTGTGGTTCAGAGGGAATATTATACACCAAACCTTTCCCTATATTCTTCCTTAAGCACCCACCTTCAGCTCCTTTGAGACAGAATACTGCACCAGATAAACCTTGATTTGGCACAGCCACACATATGTACTGTAGAAAGGATAAAAAAACCTCCTACTAATGTTTTTTGTAATTCAATTACTATATCATTTCACAAGCATCAGAAAGTTTAAAGAGTTGCTTCTGGTCTTTTAGCATAAAATTCACATTCAGTTCTGAATTCCTTGGAGTTTTAGACATACCAAGTTTGTTTTGGTTTCTTTGTTAACACATGCAGAAGAAAGTTTCATTTAAAGTTTTCTACTGATAGAGGCAAATAAAACACAAGTATACCACCCTTGAGGCTGGATTGTTTACACTTGTATAACTATGCTGGTTTTGGTGAGAGATGAGAGATGGTAACAGAGAAATCAAAATGGGACAGCCCTTACTGCAGCAGACAGAACTGGAGATACATGGTGTTTGGTCCCTGCCAAACCAAGGGCAGCTGAATACACAATCACCCATTTCCAAAAGAAAATGTCCAGGAAAAACATGGCAAGTTTTTGCAGGACAGAGTATGAAATCCATTTAATAAGAATATGAAAAACTATCCATTTTTTTTTCCTTGATATGGCTGGTCCTTTTCCTAGTTATATATTTGTTCTTGAATTCTTTTATTCAATACTTATCAACTATAAAAAGGTGGGGAGACATATACCGTTTTGAACACATAAACAAAAGTCCACATCTTCCAACCATTTGTAAACCAAGTATTAGACACTCAATTATCACAGATGAAAGCTGAGTGCATTATTTTATTGGAGTCAGCGTTTACAAGAAGCCAGACAGACTTCTGTTAATTTAGTTTCTCTGAAGCAGGATCTACCAGGCTCTATACATTGCTCAACTCTTTAAAATTATACGGGAGTTTAAGTCTACACTGATTCTGCTACCCTGCTCTCAGAGGCTACACCTACTCACACGTCTATGTTTGTGCTAGAGATATCTCATTTAATTTTGTATGGTTTTTTTTCTCTCAGTTGGGATCTAGACTTATCCCACTTCTATTTTTACTTCTTCTCTCCTCTACCATGCTATTACTGAGCTGAGGGGGTTGAGCTAACATCTTTCACAGATCAAGAAGAAAAACACTGCAGTTGAGGCAGCAGTGAAGCAAGTTTCACTGCTGCTCTCATCCACATGTTTCAGTCACTTGTCAGAGCATCTGGGCATGGAGTTAAATCCCATACTCCTGCCCTCACCACTGACCTGGAGCAGAGAGGCAGCAGCTTTTCCCAGCACCAGTCACCAGTTTACTAGAAAGCAGAAACATTGCTCAGTTTATATTCCTTAGAGCTGCAGAGTAATAACAGGATGGAAAAGGTTTGAGGCAACATTCATCCAGGTTGGACTTGATCTACTGACCTATATGTGAAGAGCTCCATGTATCCCATTACCATTTCTTGGAGTCATCCTGACCCTTTGTTCCCCACCTTTATTAAAAGACCTGAAGATTAATGCAGGGAACAAATGGCAGAGAAATAAATCTTCATTTGTGTTACATTTCAAGGGTGATGTTTCACAAGTGTAATTGTGTGGAAAAGGTGTTTTGTTATGGGGAGTATTTTTGGTTTTTCTTTTGGATTTGTTGTTTCTTTAACCCCAAAAAAAAAATCACTATAAAATCTGCTAGTGTTTATACTTGTCTAGCTTGAGGCTTCTAAAACTTTGAAGCAATTGTAGGTAAAGATATTGTTCAGAATTTAAGTTTTACAACATTAAATGGCTTTATTATCTTTCCAATTTCAAAGCAGACGAGTAACTCAGTTCCTCCAGGAACACAACATAATTAGTCATCTGCAGACATTATAGAATGATTTTTTTTTTGTAACAAAATTAAAATACCCTCATTATCTTTAAAATACTTTGTACCTTATCTTTCTTTTAAATTTAAAGAGGGGGAATGTATGACAAAATTAGAATTAAATGCATCTTATTTACCTATCATTCTAGCTTGGTCAAATTTGGACTATTGTTTTACATAATAAATCATTCCTTTTCTTTGTACAATCATTAAGGTTGTTTTTTACTCAAGATTCCCTTCCATTATTTTTAGGTGTTTGGGTTATCTTGCTAAACTGAAAGGCAGGACTGCATTGCTTGTATTTTGTTCTAGACAAATCTATGCTGTCTCAGATAGTAGTCTAAAAATTTTTTTTGCCTTCCTATTTTTATTTGGAAGCTGATTTGTCTTTTCGTACAAGAATTCCAAACGTTCAACATAGTAAGCAATGAAAAATATCCTGAAACTAGTGCTGTCCCACTCTTGCCCCCTGGTAAATTCTCTGCAACCTTAGTATTGGCACCTGCAGCATCACATTTGTGAATAACTGCTCACTTTGCAGCTAACTCTTTCACTACTGTAATCCAGAGTTTATGCTTAAATAAGCATACACACATCTCCAAATAATTTAGGTAAATTATCCAGCCTTCTTATTAAGTAAAGAACATGTAAAAATCTGCAAGTGATGAGAGGAAAAGATAGACAATTTAAAAAAAATTAATCACAAAATAAGTTCTTTTAAAAACGTGATCTATAGATGCATGTATTGGCAAAAATATCCTTGTTTGCTGTCTCTTTACACTGCTAACACAAACTAATTTATTGTCTTCCCTTTTCACTTGGGAGCTCTCTCATTGCACAGCCCCTAAAAGATTTCAAGCAGTTTGGGAGTCAGCCCAGAGGGACTTGCAGGGAGGGCAAAATAACCCTCTAAATATGCATAACGCAAGGAAGTAATTTTCTCCCCTGCTTCCAATTCCCCAACTTTAGAGAGAGCTGAGAGAGCTGAGCTACAGCTGAGTAACATTTAACTCTACAATAGCCCTACCAATTTTCAATGAAGAGTTTTGACATGTTTTCCCACCACTTTCTGCCTCCCCTAAAGACCTAGGAAATAATTTTTTAAAGGATAAGTATTCAGAGAAAGAATTGATAAAATTTGAAGCAACAGCATATGAAATTTGAGAACATCTTTCAAAAAGTGTAGTATATATCTCTATGTCATTCAATCCATGGTATTTTATTTCATTAACTAATCACAAATAATTATTGCTCAATAAAAGCTATAGAGACTCTACACAATGAATAGTTTAGGATAAAACCAAAAAATTTCAAAGAATATCAGTAAATATCAAAAACATTTTAAGAAAAATCATGGTCCATGACTCTAATATTGAAGGGAATTATCAGTGAACCAAATTTTTGTCTTACTCCACCACGAACTTGCTTCAAATCTTTGACCAACAATAGCAATTGTTTTATTTTGCCTTCTGTTTTCTCAGTTTCCCTTGTTAACTATAGCATCTTACAGATATAGAATATGACAGTGGAGACAGTGCTCTCAACTCTTCTGGCTGATGCCCCTCCAAAGTGCTAAAGGAGAGGCCTGAAATACACGTTTGTCATCTCTGCACTACAACAAATCAAAGCTTCTGGTGAAGATGGTTCCAGAACTTGGAAAACTCAAGTTATACAGAATGATTCTCTGTCACTGCTCATCAGAAATCCATCTACATCAGAGCTCTACTTTAGGTGTGATTTTCTACAAAACAAAGTCTCCATCCTTATCTTTTACACACTCCTTCTAAGAGGCAATTTAAAATGTAGGATGAATCTCAGGACAGCTGAGACCTGTCCTCCTCTGACACAGGGAGACTCCTTCCAAATCAGGCTGGAGCTGATCTAGGCTCAGATCAGACCTGTCTCGACATGCTGGTCCAAGACTGCACCGTAAATCACTCTCTACTCATCAAGCTCAAGGTGCTGTTGCAGACACAGCTACGGGAGTGCTTTGACAAGCAAATCTTCCCTCTAAGTTCAAAAAAGACAGGTCAAAAAACAGGACTAAAAAATCCATTGAAAAGAAGCACGTGAAAAAATGTGCTTTCACATTTCTTGGTGGTCTGGAGGACAAGAGCTAGCTCTGTAAGAAAGCCTCAGTTGGAACCAGTAGAATCTGCTCTTACAGTAACAATGATGACAACAATATGATCTTCTCAGTGAAAATATTGAGAATGCTGGAGGGTCCATTTCTCAAGAAAGCTATTTGTTTTGAATTATTCACTTAGTTCCTGAGTTAATTAATTCCAACAATCTGGCTATTACATCCAGGCTATGATCATTCAAACTGTGTTTAATTGTCATTACAAAAGATGAAATTCTTTCCCTCATTTAGAAGTTGAGACAGAAATTGCAAGAAAAATAATTAAAAGAAACAAGGGAAAAAGGCCCTAAAAAACCAATAGAACAACCACAAGACAACAAACACATCTAAAACTCTATAGCTCTGAGAACAGTCAGAAAATTAACATGGCCTAATAAAATTCTTGGTGGGGTTGTCACTCATTATCTAGAAGACAATAAACATATTGACTAGTGCTCCTTCACACAGAATCCTTCAACTGTCAGCCTTCCCGTAGGCCTGTGGCTATAAATAAAAAAATAAATTTTGATTTATCTGTGTTATAAATATATACCTCTAACATATGAGCATTTTATAGTCACAAGGAGAGCACAACGGGCAGAGAGTAGGGCATGGCATGGACCTGGCTCCATTCCAGTCCCCTTGGACCAAGGACAAATCACTGTCATTCAAGTCCCATTCATTTACCTCCACCTTCAAAGGAAGCCACTACAAACACCAGGTTCCATGACCTTTCCTGGCCTGTTTCCACCCCGTACAAAATCTTACTTCATTCATTCTTTGTAAAACCACATGCAGGTTTCTACCTGAAACTTTCAAAGTGACAGTCCATATACAGCCTTTCCCTGCTCTACACTCTACTTTTCAGATCCTCCTGCTGAAACCCAAAATAGTTTGTCAGATCTGTACGTAAACCCTGTTTCTCTGTAAGACCTCAAAGAGAATTTATATTCATGCTATATGCATGTATCTGCCCTCTGTGGGATATTGCCAGCTCAGCTGGGGTACCTTCACCATCTAATCCATGCACATCAAAGCATCTTAGGAGCTTCAGAATGAATAACTACAGGCTTTCATGGCATAATTTATACCCATATCTAATGTGGTGAGCCAAAGACATTCGCAGTCCTGAGAAGTAACCTAAGTGTCAGAACTGAGCCAAGAAGTTTCAGCCTGACTCATGTGGCTTCACCACAACTAGCCCAACTCCCCACTGCCCCACAGGACACGAGGTACTAGTGAGCCTGTCACATTGCAGTGTCACAGTGGTGCCAGTGGCTGTGATGGCTCCAGACATCTGGCAAAGCCACCCAGTCACAGGGCATTCACACCAACACGATGCATGGCAGCATTTGGGGTGTATTGTAGCACTACAGGAAGTCTCTGTTGAATCAGCACCTGGCAGCATTCCGAAAATGCCAAGATTCCCAGCCCCAATGTCCCAGTAAGTTAATCTCTACAGAATGAATCACAGTTTTACCTTGATTTTTTTGTTTTTAAAATATTCTGATATTTAATAAATGCCATCAAAACTAGGCTTCACAAAGCAACTTTGTATTAATTTGGGGGTCTTGGGCTTGTTTGGTTTTTTCCCCTCAAACACTCTACATTGCTCCTTACATAGAAAATATCTGCCCATTAAGCAGACCATAATCTTTTTCCTAATTTAAATTCCGTCATAAGCCATCCCTGGTATACAACCTGGCAGAAGTGAGGTTTATGTCAATAACTGAAATCTAAAAAGTTAGGAAAAATTGGATGCAACTCAATTTAGAAATGCAGTATGGCATATTGCTATATCACTGTATTACAGTAAATGTAGCCCTTTCACTTGTGTCCCCTCAAGTAAATTCTTGGGATCACATGAACCAAGATGTTTAATTACAAACCAAGCTCTCAGAGGCAGAGACATTTTCTGTTTGTGGATGTGAAGTTTCTAGTATGCTTTTGGGCATAGTAAAGACAGATTTCAAAAGAACTTTGTGCAAATAATCTGAATCCAATTTTTGCTTTCTGTTTTTCATTTTTGCTGTCTGCTTTTTTGCACCAATGTAACTCACCAGATCCTTAAAATGTTTCAGTAGGATGGACACAAAACCCACCAGATGCCCACTGTAATTTTTGATTTGAAGCTTCAAAATGACAACATTTGTTTGCACAGGTTTTCTTTGTAAATATTTCAAGGCCTTTAATCTGTAGTTTATTCTGGTGTTTTAGTAGAATGAAATTCTTTTGGAAATTCAAAGGAACCTGAAAGCCAATTGCTTGACACATAGACAAAGATATTTAATATTTAGTGGGCCTATCTGGAGGGAAATTATAAAGTGCACGTAAGTGAAGCCATTAAACATCAATTTTTTTTTTTTTTTTGAGAAGGTAATCTTAGTCAAAATTTCATTACCTTTACAGACAAAGAAAGTTTAAAAAAAGGTTATCCTCAATTATGTCCTCAGGCAGAAGAATGTAAAGCCAAAACAAATGGTGTCTCACTTTACTGCTCACCTACCTCATGCAAACTGCAGTTGAAGAGCCTCTCGTGCTCCTTCCAGCACCTCAGGATGGGCTACACCTCTACACCTTGAAAACAACCAGAACTTCTGTTTTCAGACAGGTCACAATTCTTACAGGCTCCACCTGCAGCCTGCTTCAAGGAAATGTGAGTATGAGGTTCTTGAACTACAATTCCCATAAAGCATTTTTAACTAGGATAGTTGAATCTAATTTAACTTCTACCTTCAAGGAAATAAAAGCAAAAAACCTCCTTTCTGGAGGCTGTGTGAAAATGCTGTTCTTTAGGTCTTCCCTCCCCATCCCAGGATGGAAATGATCCCCAATAAGCCTGTATTTTACAAAATGGGCATTTCTGTTGTCTGCAACTCATAGCTAGTGATCACTAAATTTCATGTCAAAGAAAATATCAAAGAAAACTGCCCTACATGAGAACTTAGCTATTGAAAATATTTAGCATTTGAAGAAATCCCCTTCTAAATCAGTGAAACTCTATCAAAGGAATTCCTTAGCTGCTAGAGGGAAGATGCTATGAAGAAATGTTTCTTTGCTTCACATTTATGTGAACAAGTACAGGTGTCAATACTCAGAAAGGCATTAGAAACAAATTTTGACATGACATAAGGCATAAGAATGACAAAACAAAGAACCAACTGGCTAGTTTTCCCTCCAAAATTCATCCCAAATGATTCAAATATTTACCAACACTTCATTTACACTCTATCATCCAACTAGATCTGTGCACCATGCAGTATAAATCAGACTCAGAGAATACTGCAGAGAGGCAATATATCATCTTTATACCTGTTGACCTGGCATGCTTTGATCTTTAGGTCTGCCTTGGGCTAGGATCAAAAAGAAAATTGTAAAGCCAGGGCCTTTAATTTCACTAGACTCTTTTGATTCAAGTTATAGGGATACACTGGCCCATTATATTAGTCACATATTTCCATCTGTCTGCAGCGCCAATTGGACAGAAATGAGAAAAAAAATAGTTTCATTTTTTTCCAAGTGTGAATAAAACCCCTCATGTGGAAAAGTCCTTAGAATGAAAATCAAACATAAGATGAAAATTAAACATAAGATAAAAACCAACAAGAGCTTAAGATGGATTATAGCAGGAAAAAAAATAAGCCACCAAACCTAGAATATGCACTTCAGGTAAAGTGCTGACCAGCTCCTCAATTTTTCAAGTATTCACTCTCTGTATATTAAGGACTCGAGTTCTTCAACAGCCCAGATCCCTGCAGCCATCTGCCCACAGCCTCTTGTGTTACGAATGTCCATGCATACACAGGATTTCTGACTCCCTGTGAGCAACTCACAACAAGCCTTTGACACTCAGGCTATAATGTCCAGTTAAAGTGACATCTACCCTTACGGCCCTGGTTCTTCTCAAAGGGGATTCAAAAGTAATGTCATGTCGATGTCATCCCCAATGTCATGTCAGTTTACAGCATTCTTGCTTAAAATTAGTTCAGGTTTTCAGATAAAATTTCCCCATTTAACAAATGGTCTTACATCAGCCCCTTCCCAGCGGACGTTTCACAGTAAAGGGGTGGAAGACAAAATGAAAATAATGTAGACAATGAGACTTAGCTGAAACCCACCTGCTGCAGAAAAACCTGTACTCTTGGATGCCACATGTTTAAATTGTAAAACTTCTCCCAATGCCTATCCAGACACATTTACTAGGAAAACAAAAAGACAAGCAAAAAAAACCCAACAAAAACCCTCAATACTTTGGGGTTGATTTTCATGGATTTCAGTTGATACGAGAGTACTATTTTCATTATGATTTTTCACTGCAATTTGTGCTTCCAAATCCCTTAGGCCCACTTTCAAATTCTGTTGAATTACTGTGGTGGTATATTCTTTTACCGAACAACATATCTATACAGGCTGCCATATCCAAAAATTGATGAAGTGTTTGCAAACTTAATTCCCATTTTCTTAAAATAAGGCATTGCTATGACAACGTACAACTACCACACCACAGCTCCACCAAAGCAAGCTGCAGAAAACACTATTCATTTATCTACACATTACTTTCCTCTACATTTTGCAGTTAAGATCTTTTCCTTACTTATTTTGAATACTCGTGGACACAATTCAGCTGCTCTTTTAATTTTCAGACATCTAATGCATTATAGCCCTTACTTTCCTCACAGAATAAAAACCTATCATCATCTCTTGCCTGGGATCTTCGAGTGCTTTTCTGGAAAACTACCACAAAGAAACAAATAAAAAACAAAACCATTTCAGATTTTTGCAACATTAACTTCATTAATTTATAACTCCATTCAGGTTTTCCAAGAGCCTCAATGACCCTTGGCTTGAGTGCAGATTCCTTGTACACTTTTCTTTTATATTCCACATATTTAACCTGGTTTCTCATATGTCATTTACTACCCTTTTCCCCCTAGAGTTTCTATATTTCATTAAAGTTTTCCTGACATATCTTTTTATTAACTTTCTCCTTCAGTATCTTACACTTCAAATAAACTGTCTTATTTATACTTCAAATACATTTCTTTTGGTTGTTTTTATCAGTTAATTAAAAAAAAAAAAAAGACAAACCCTTCATCTCAGTGTGTTTTCCCCCACCATTTTCACCAGTCTCTCCTAGAATCAGTCAGAATACAGACAGAAATTGTTTAGCAGAAAAAGTATCCCTTTGAAATCAGAAGCCCACAGCCAAGCTGAAAGGACTTAGGTGAATAAAACTCATTTTAAGGCCCCTTAAAGACAAGTTAACATTTAATATTTAAAGTGGAGGACACCATAGTGAACATTAAAATGTCCAGAAAGGATCTCAGAAATGGGGAAAGTAATGTCCTGGAGAACAAGGAATTCATGTTGCCAACTCAACAGAAGACATTTCTGCCTGATGACTCGCTGTTTCCAACTTAAAGGCGACTATAAAAACAAACCATATACACACAACAATGGTCTTCTAAAATGTATGACAAAAAATGTTTATTTTAGCTATTTAATTCATACATGATGGTTAACAGGGACTATGTGCTAGACGTTCAGTCTCTAGCCCCCAGCTTCAGTGCTCTGCCCCCTCCCTGTAATGGTTTCTGTAGAAAACACAACAGTAAATTAACACACTGTTTTATTGCACTGTGTGGATATTTACCAGCTGAACATCAGAACTGAAAACCCACCCACACAGATTTCGTGAAGGACATCAAACAGCCATTAAGGAGAAAGAGAAGGCTCAGCTCATATTAAGATTTGCTGAACTACAGTGAGCAAGATCTAATGGTTCTACAGCATGTTAGCAATCCCCCCACATCATCCAGTCACCCTTAGTAGCAATTTTAGAAATATATCCACTTCATAATATTTTATTAGCCTACATAAAACATGGGATTCATCTGTTCCACATATCCCCTTACTGTTAGTCTTAAACCAAATATTTTAATACTATTTTAAGCTTAGATTCTTACTGTTTTGCAAGAAATAATGTATTTAAATTGTTTTATGCCCTGAGCAATGCCAGTACATAACTTTCATGAGCAACTTGCATTCCTAATTATACTCTTTCCATTCTTGCTCCTCAAGGGTGTTATTTATACTCCAGTACTGCTCCACTAGACAATGTACTCAGGTATCCCAGGCCACAGAAAACAGGTCAGTTACTCATGGAGAGTCTTGCTCTTTAGCTAAGCTGAATGCATTTTTTCCCCATTGAAGGGTCTCTATGACAGCATAAAACAAATAAAAAAAGAAATAAGAAGAAAAGGAAGAAAAAGGACCACCTACCAGACAGGGCTTTGATTTCCTCTGCTGAAGCACTGTCAGTGACTCCAGACAGGGTTTAGAAGAACTTGCATCTACCAGAGTCCTCATAGGCAGACCAGACTAATCCTTCAACATTGGACATGCCACCTTCATAACTATAAACAGTTACAGTAAAACAGAATTTCATGCCAGTCCACCATGAGCCTTTTATAGGCTGAACTGCTTTTCTTTTTGCTAACAGCTTGCATATCACAAAGGGTGTGTGTCAAAGAGCTTGTGCTCTTGGGGCTTCTTGGGACTTCCCAAAAACCTCTGCTTTGATTTTCTTCTGACTTTACAAAACCCACACCTTATTATTACATATTATTTAAACAAGTCCTTGAAATCTATTGTGTTGGATCCTTCAACAAATCCAGACTGCATATGTTTTGAATTATCTGCTCCCTCCAGGCCTTATCCAACCTCTTCTTTCAGACTTTGCTATATTACATGCATAACGTGTCTGTAAGTTTCTAAGGAATATAAAAGATGGGGCAGAAGGGAAAACTCCCAGGAACGGAGCATGTTATTTGTGTTTGTGAGGTCCAACCTATGAGTGCAGATCTGTCTGTCTCCACTAGATTGGTTTGCTCTCCATGTCATATGAGAATAGAGAGGAGAAGAAAACATGCCACACTAAAATTTTAACCTTTGCCTTTGGGGCTGGGGATTCCAGTGACACAGCACAGGTTTGACAACATACCCAAAATTGCTTCTTGGAGCTGTTGATAAGTTCCTGCATAGTACATTAAAGCATCATCAGCCTGCTGTAATGCCAGCTCTATTTCAAGCAGAACTGTAGAGAGATGGTAAGTGCGTTACATGAGACTCCAGTCAAGAGAAAAGCAGGAAACAAATACACCATTTGCTTACCTATACAAGAGTGGGTAGTAAACACATGATGAATACAGCTATCTTTGCCTGAAACACTTAGAATTCTATTACATTAAATGTCTGGACATTCATTTACTTCATGCAGTTTTTGCAGAATATATCTTCTCACAGCATTTTCATTTCCTTATTTAATCAAGAAAAAAAAAAGGAGAAAGGGATAGTTACAGCAAGGAAAAAAGGAAATACTTTCTATATGGCATTTAATCTAGAGAGGTGGGAAGAAGTAAATCACTGTCTTCTTTCTGGCAGAATGTTTTATTAGGGGAAAAAATTCAATACAAAATCAAGTCATCTCACTGAAATGGGTCAACACCATCCATGGGAACTGTTAAATCAGAAAAAAAGAGATGATAGAGGAGTGTTAAAGTAGATTAAAGTAGGGACCCAACTTGAGTTAAATAATAATTTTCTTACCTGGACAAGATTTGAAGCATAACCTTACTATATGATGGCACCTTACTGCACTGAGATGATAAAAGAGTACACCACACTTCTGGGAAGGAAGAGATTCACATGATGTTATGCCTGCTTCAGTTATGGTCACCTAAAGTACAGAAAGCACCCTCTCAAAATTACAATTGGATTTCAATGAAATGAACTTTCAACCAACAAGAATTTCCAGGTTTCCACCTAAAGTTTCATCCTTCTAACCAACTGTTAACTCTTGTTTCCTTCAGAAAAGCAATTAGGACTGACATGTTTGTAGAACCTTGCATTAGCATAAAATTTTAACTGGAATGAACCAGCTTATGATATTTCTGGCACATAGTAATGCTGACACAAAATGAGTATATTGAGTG
The DNA here is from genome assembly GCF_028769735.1 of Zonotrichia leucophrys gambelii. Taxonomy (NCBI): domain Eukaryota; kingdom Metazoa; phylum Chordata; class Aves; order Passeriformes; family Passerellidae; genus Zonotrichia; species Zonotrichia leucophrys. Next base: position 99,192,928 of record NC_088169.1, read on the forward strand.
AAAGGCATGAAATTCAGAATGACTGACTTTTAATATATATATATATAGTAAAAAGTGAAGCATTTTTGTTCAGTGTTATCTGTAGCACAGTTTGGGCTTCACACATCCAGAGAGAATTGTTCAGCTGGTAATAGCCTTCCCTGGAAGACAGCATGAGATCTTGGAAAATTACTAAGCCAAATTCATGAGCTTTGAACAAGACTTGAGAAGCACTGACTTCAGTGGAACTACACATACATTGAAAATTTACATATGTTAATTACTCTGTGAACTGGAGACACAGTATTATCCAATATGCTGTTTTATAAATCAACCTTTCAAAATAGGTTATAATAGGCATTACCAGTGTGCTTAGACTTTGTCCTGCTGTTTCCACTACAGAGGCTAACTCCCTTCATCAAAAGTTTTAGCTTGATACATTCCTTGCTCAAATGGTACTTAAATGTAATTAACAGTGGTCTGTGTGACAAAACTTCATAATTTAAATGTACATGTGTGCTTCAGTTAAAACTCCACTGGTGGTGTTTTGCCACGTATACGTTTCTTTCTTTCATCTGATACTGTCACATCCCTGATATCCACCTGAATGGACACTGTGTATTTGAGTACGGTTTGCTAGGAATAAATATGTTCCTGAATATGCAAAGTGTGCTCTTTTACTGCTGGGGTCTTTATTAAACTACCTGAATATTAGTGGCCCGAAATTGCTATGATTAAGGTTTAATGAACTACTGATTAGCACTAATGAACAGAACTGAACACACATTTTATTAAATGATTTGTCTCTTTTGAAATGAAAGTAATGTTAAGCCCATTAATAAAAATTATTTGGGTCATTTCTGAGCACTGTTGCACTCCTTGGAAGCCAGCCAATGTGCTGTTTGATTAGTGTTTCAGCAGGTTTTACACAGCAATAGTTAGGGTTCACAGGCTGTATTTTCTAGGCTTAGTAAGGTCAGAGAAAAAAAATTAAAGAAATTTCTATGAGTGTTATTTGACAGGAGAGATATATCCCTACAATCTGTCAGGATTTGAAATGGTACAGCACACAGGAAATGGGAGGACTTTGTCCCTAGTTCTATGCAATAAAATAGGTGTGACTGGGAGAAAGATAGCATGCACAAAAAATCCCAAACAAACAAACAAATCAAAACAAAAAACACCCAAAACAATAAAACAACCAACCAAAAAAAAACCAAAGAAAAACCCCAAACCCAAAAAAACCACAAACACTCGAACTAAAAAAAAGTCCCCTTATTCCCCAAACACAAGTAAATATGGTTGCAAAGATATTCTTTCATATCCTCAAATAATTTCTTCATTATTTTGTAGCTAAAAGTATTTTGGAAACTGCATCTATCCATCTGCCACAATGGACTGCACGAGTTTACATACAGTGCAAAGGCTTAAAGACTTTACAGAAAGACTGAGGGAGTCTTGATGAGCAACTGTTCCCCTTATATGAGGGCAGGATGCAGTTAATTCTCTTGCAGTACAATGTCATAAACCATCCATAAACTCTCTTGGATCTGTGATGACAAGGGATGAGAACATCACTTTGGCTTGTATTTTAGGACCCTGTGTTCCACCTATCCAAAGTGACAGGTTGGGTTATTAAGATATCATTCCAATTAACGAGGAAGATTCTTACCAAATAGTTGCCCCCTTCTTTCCTACTTTAAGTCAGTTATCCCCAGGAGGATTTCTTACTGATTACTCAATCAGTTATGAAGGAGGAAGGAGTGACAAGAACAGAGCCCAGGGCAGTGTTCTTCGGAGAGCGCATTATCTTCTAACAGGTAACAGAAATAGACATCGCACCTCTGAGCACTGCAAAATTTATTCCTTTTCTATTACCATAAACATTAATGTTTGCCATTCCAGCCGCACAGCAACCCTGAAGTAAAAGCAGAGCATTTTTCCATGAGTCCCCTATCTCCAATATGCATTATATCTAAGGCCCTGATGATGCTGAGGAACCTGGAAAAAAATGAATAACATGCTGAAAAGTTCCTGGAGTAGTAAAGAAAAAAACATAATGGAAAAAAAAAATCAACAGACATCTGTTGACTTAATGGAGTTTTCTCTAGTGCAGGTTCATTATAGCCTTGAAATCATTTATCCCTTTGTTAAATCAAGTCTTACTACCACCAAAAGAAACTCAAGAACACACCTAGGGACTCAAAAGGAGCATTAGAAACTCTCTATACAGAAACAGCCAGACCAATATCACTCACATATTAGCTGCAACAAGTAATGCAGAAAACCAGTGGCACAAATAGAAAGGCTAATGAGACCTCTACGAGATGATTTTCATGTAATTAAGTGCAATGGGCTAAATTCTGCTTCAAATTGTTCCCAAGTGAAAATGTAAGAATCCGTATGCATTTCAATAGATCTACTCTGCGTCTAGAAGAGAGAAGCCACAGGCAGATTTTGACCTATTGCCAATAATACCAGCTAAGCAAAACAGCTAATTTGCTCTACCATGTAATTAATCGAATGAACCAACAAAGTCTCAAAATAGATTTCCTCTTACAAACTTTGAAAGGTTTAATGTAGCAGGAAGAGACTGGGTGCAAAGAAGTGGAAGAGTAAGCAGTTGCAACAGGCCTAACCCAAAGGCTTGGGAAGGCACAGGGAATCTCCCCAAGGATTTCAGTCCTTGGACTAGATCTGCTGATGTTGGGTGGATGTCAGTGGCCACCGTTCCTACCACACAGATAGACAGATAAGGAAGAGATTCTCCCTTTTTCCACTGACGGTTTATGGGGTTGAAGAGGTACAGGCAGGCTGTGCAGACAGTTTCCCTTTGCAGGAAATAGATGAAGACCACCCAAGACCTCTGCAGCTACACCAAAAACTGGGAAACTGCCGGCAAAGAGCATTGCTACCACGTTTAAGAGGTTTGCTGCAGGTTTAATATGTGCCAGTGATGAAGGAGGAACTTCAAAGAGCACAATCTCTCTACAGAGGCTCCTGTGATCTCCTGAATGACACATCTCCATTAATGGATCCTCTTTTTCCAAGAATAATTTGTCCTCACTTAATAAGTAGAAAGTTACTTCATTAACAATGAGCAACAATTTATGTTTGTTATCATGTCACTTTCTTTAAGTAGAAAATCTTTCTAGTTGCTAACAGAGAAAACATTCACTTTCATTTGTGGGTTAAGACATCAGTACTTTAAAGAGTATTAAACCAAATTCGAACCTTGGTTACAGTAGTTAGATTTAATTAAAAAGTAAAGAAGAAAATTAATACACACTTTCAACATGCAGAAGCATAACCCAGAGTAGAATATTGGGGTAGTAGAGGGAAGGGGAAATCGTGTTTTTATAAATTATACTCTTCAACAAAACCCCTAGGGCTAAAAATCCCACAGAATATCTAAATTAAGAAGTGGGATGCTGTGAAATTTAGCCTGAGAAAATGAACCAAATTGCCACACAAATGTATGTGATGCAAGCATTATCTATGGAAAAAATCTCCCCAGTATACACACACTGCAGACAAAGAGTAACAGTGGCCCTACAAAACAGACATCATAAAACACCACCATGATGCAAGCATTTACTGTTGAAGAAATCAGACTTACATGAGCATAGAACAACCAGGAGCTGGTTTAACCCTTCTGTGAGAAAGTTTTTCTACAAAACACATTTAGAGTCTGATGCTATGTACTACCAGTGCTTCTGATGGGCTCCTTTCTTGATCCACAGCAAAAGTTGTTCCTGAGACTATGATCATATTTAGGATAAATATAAATATAAATATAAATATAAATATAAATATAAATATAAATATAAATATAAATATAAATATAAATATAAATATAAATATAAATATAAATATAAATATAATTTTATATATATATATATATATATATATTAGAATCCAAAACTAAGAAAAATCTGTAACACGCCAAGACACTTCTCATCCTTGTCCCTGAGAAAGCTGTACTGAAATACAAAATGTCCACCTTTAGTGCTTATAACTCAAAAGGGAGGGCCAGGATTTATGTATATGAAACTACTGTTTTTATTAGCAACTGGGTTAATCATATTTCTCTTTAATAAAACATCCAAGTGGCAGCCTATAGGCTGTAGGAGATGCACATAATTTGACAGGAACAGTAAGTCTAAATTTCTCTGCAACCAAAAATTTAAAATTATTGTTTAGAAAATACTCCCTTGGATGTGTAATAGGTATTAAGGATCAGCAAATCTCTTTCTATTTAATTACAAATAAATTAAAGGTTGTTTTAAACATTAAGAATCTTCTCAATTTTTAGGGAAGGCTTCTTAGGGGTAGAAACAGTGAATTCAAATTCAAGGTCTTAGGAATAAGGAATTTTAAAAAAATTACATCTTCATTTCTCAGGGAAAAAATAAATTCTGGATTATCTCAGCATCTCATAAAGAGATAAAGCATTAAAGTTATGTACCTAAGATCATACATTATTCATGAAGTGCAAAATGTGCATCCTTAACTAGTTATTTCCCCTACCCCCAGAATGTAATTAAAGCCAATGACTCTTCTATCAGGACATGTAAGAATAATAAACGAGACTGTTAAATAACGAATTGAATTAAAGCTCCCAGTAAATTTCTTTGACAAGAATTTCCATTATGAGGAAAAACGGGAGAAAAAAAAAAAAAAAGAAAAGTATTTCCAGTTGTTCATACCACTACAGCTTCAGGAGTAGCTCTTTCTAGAAAAAGACATGGCTAAATTTAACAGAGGTATTTTCCTTTTATCTAGGCAAGTCATCTCTCCTATTTAAATCTCATACCTATGTCAGATGATTGACAGCTGGATACCATTCAAGACACCTGTATTTGGTCTGAGAGGCAGCCTGAAAGTCTCCAGGGACTTTTCTGAGCTTGTACCACAGGAAACGGGTCAAAATATTTACTTCTGGCAACAACCATGAAACTTCATTTGCTGCTGTTATTTTCTTTCTAATTAAAGACTCATTTCAAAGCAGAGTGGAAATAATGTGTCTGCTGTGGTTAATATTTAATCAGCAGTCTAGCATGCCAACCATGTATCCCTTGTAATAGCCCGGGGTCAGTGCCCTGGATCCCACTGGGATGCCATATGGCTGTGTCCAAAAAACTGCAAGCCACAAATGACCCATCCCGGGCTCAGTGATAGCGCCAATCAATGAGGATACTAATTATTGGTTTTGAAGAGCTGACTCATCCACTGTGGGAGTGAACATTATGCTAACAACCTTGAGTGTTTCAAATCATAATATGAGATGTGCTATTATGAAAAACTACAGCAAACCAGATTCAAATCATCCAACATTTTCCTAGTCATTTACTGTTAAATAATTTAAATATGATTTATCTGTACATAATGCAAGTGTGACATGTAACAGCAGCTCTCCAATCCAAGAATAATATAATAAATAAATTTTGAATCTATTTAAAATCCAGACCCCCAAATATCAATATGCAAACCTTCTTACACAGTTATAGCAAGGGCATTATTTAAAATCTATTTCTGCAAATGGAACATTTCTCTCTTATTTCACAAGGACGTGGGCTAGATTTTGAAAAGCAGAAACTGGGAAAGCACTTAGGTGTACATTCAGCCCTCAGTGAGAATAGATGTGTCTGTTACAAAGCATCTCTTGAGCCACCATCAAGCCTGGACATGCTTGCTTACATGCTCAGCAGACCCAGAAGCTGCACTCGAGAGAGTACAGCACCCCTCTTGGCCGTGCTCTTCCAGCAGCTCGGTACATTCCCCCAGCATGCCAGAACTCCTGATAAAGCAAAACCTCATTACTGTTTCTGATTCATTACTGATATCTGAGAAAGTAATTTGCTCTGAAAAACAGGAGACACTCTAGAGAGTGCAGGATCCCACCTTTTGTAGCAGGATGTTAGGCAGATAGGATGCCATCTAATATATCAAGGATCTTTGTGGGGGACAATTATCCATCTTCCATGCTTAACTTCAAGCCAACGCAAAGCCTTTAGGCAAAGTGAATCCTTTTGGCAAAGTGAAGCTAGGAACAGGCGCTGCTCCTGAAGTCCTGCACACTCCTGTACGAGACAATTTTGAGGTTTAAATACTGCACACAAAATTCAGACTCAAAGGGCACCTCACAGGCAGATCCTTTCTTTAGAGACTGAGTTTTCTCTTTTCTCATTAACAGCAGGGTAGTTTGCCTAATGCCTCAACTCAGCACACAATTTCCCACAGAAGGAAGCAGGTACAGCTTTAAACTTCATTCAGCCTCCTTGCAGAGCAGATGACTACAAGTTGGGGTTGTGGAACTTCCCGGGACACAGACCAGGCTCGGGTCGCTCAGGGAACGCTGTATCCCACAGAAATCCAGGGCTGAGGTTGAATGTGCTATGTCCTGTACGTATTTATATTAAAATATACATTGGATATGATGTCCCGTGCAGCGAGGAGGAGTCGGGCGGGCTGGAGCTGGCGCTCACCCAGCACTGTCCGGAGCTGGCTGACAGACAGAGTGACCCGTGTGCCAGACAGAGTGACCCCTCCCGGCTGCCGGACAGAGTGACCCAGATGCTGGTCAGAATGACCCGTGTACCCGACAGACTGACCCCACTGCCAGACAGACTGACCCCGCTGCCGGACAGACTGACCCCTCCCGGGTCCCGGACAGACTGACCCCGCTGCCGGAAAAACCGACCCCACTGCCGGACAGAGTGACCCGGGTACCGGACAGACTGACCCCACTGCCGGACAGACTGACCCCACTGCCGGACAGACTGACCCGGGTACCGGACAGACTGACCCCACAGCCGGACAGACTGACCCGGGTACAGGACAGACTGACCCCACAGCCGGACAGACTGACCCCTCCCGGCCCGAGCCCCGGCGGGCGCAGAGCGGCGCTCGGGCTCCCTCTGGCGGCCGCCCCGCGCCTGCCGCTCGCTCCGCTCCGAGGGCCCGCCCCGCGATTCGGCATAGGACAGATTTTTTTTTTTTTTTTTTTTTTTTTTCCTCCCTAGTAAAAAAGATACTGCCTTCCCTCACTTTTCTTTCAGCCACTAGAGACTTCAATTCTGCAGCTGGATCCTGGCCAAACCATTAAGTTCTGTGAAAAGCAGCAGCAATTTTATTGAGACCCCACACTGGAATAAGCAGAGTGGGCTAATCTTGGGGCTGTCATCATTGCAAGCCATGAAGAAAATGGGCTTTCTACTCTGGGAGTTGAGAAATTGTATGAGAACTTCAGGCTTTTTTACACCTGGCCTGGCAAACCACGGAGAAAACCTTGAAAATAAAACACCTAAAGACTAAAGAAATGGAAACAAAAAAAAGGAAGCAGTGCTTTTCCTAGGACAAGAAATAAACAAAATTTGGCATTTAATTTTGTTTTGTGTCCTTATTGTTCTTGATGATTTAAGAGCTGCTGGTTGATGGTCAGAAACAGCAGTTCTGGGTACAGGGTCATTCTTACAAGTATGAATATTACTGTGGTCTGAACTAGTAGAATAACTGGCAGAGAAAAGGTAGCAGAAATAGTTAGAGACATAGACATTCTAAAAATTTTCTCAAGACTTTTTTTTTTTTTTAAACTAGAGAGTAAATGTAAGAATACAGCAGGCACATATTCTCTTTCTGTTTCTTATTCCTTCTCACCAACATTCTATCCAAAAACAAAAAGGAGAAATTAGAACACTGTGGGAGTCCTCCTCCAGGAACAGGCATAGCTCTCATTAACCCCTCAGGAAACAAACAGATTACTTTTGGAGGAAGGTGGTCAATCTACAGCATCTCAGGCACTTCTGTCTCCAACCAGGCTGAAGATTGTGTGCCTGCACAGAGTTATATGGCACAGCAGTTTCCAAGTGGCTCTGAAATTCTTCTCTGAGCTTGGTGTATACAATTTTTTTTTCATTTTGCACATTGTTCAAAACTTGCTGCAGTGATTTCAGAGGTTATGTAACTGTGTCAGATGCTCATATGAACAACAACTATTTCTCTGGCTTTATTTTCCCAGAAATGCTTCTGGCATTGCTTTTCACAGAAACACCAGAACAGAAATAACTGTGTGGCAGTGCTGGAGCTTCAAGGCCTTTTTAGGTGCATTAAAGATAATTTTTTAACTAGCAGGCTGTTATTAGTTTATTCCTATTTCCCTATGTGATACATTGTTCCGCTGATTCAATCAGATCATGTCAGGTACTCATTTTGCCTACCTAAATTTCAAAAAAAGGGAAAGAAACTTATTTGTCTTCTATATTTTAATGACATCGCACTTCCCCAGCACCCTGTTCAGTGTTAACAGTCAATCTAAAAGCTCATTCACATTACTAAAGCATAAGAGAAGATGGATAAAAACAGCGATGGGAAAGATTGCAGCATGGCCAGAGCTCTGATTCTCCTCTCCTAAATTTGCCAGTGGTAAAGCCAAAGTTAGATCATGTGATGCTACAGAAGATCTACAGAGAGAAATTTTTATCTCAAAGCACATTGCAAACATGGAGTCAATTCTACAGAAAGACACTCTATGAAGAAAGAGGGACAATTCCTGATTCAATCAATGGTGGGTTAAGTGACTCATCAAGGTCACACAGAGCAGGTTGATCCTGCTCACTTTAAAACTTTCTTAAGGTTAACAGCAGTGAGAGTAGGCCAAATTTAGAGACAGAGTTGGCATAAAATTTGGACTATGGAGTTACACTAACCTTTCCACCACAAGGGCACACTTCTTTGCAAAAGAAAAATTATTCATCAAAGATGACTTGTCTGCTTTTCTACCCAGGTAAAAATACCCCTATGTGAGACATCTGGGTGATCTCATCCTGCATCCTGCATACATCTACAAATACTGTCAGGCAACACAAACTTGTTTAAATTGAAGTAATTTATTGCTTTTGTTATTATTTTCCCAAGCAGTAATGTTTCAGAAAAAGAAAAATTATTTCTTCAACTCTGGTGAAAAATGCTCTCTAAAGTAGAGAGAAGGCCTAGAGTACAAAAGAGGAAAACAGGGAAGTTTTTGGCAATGACAGTCTTTCAGCTCTTGTCATGAAAACTAAGGTTGCATTTCAATACAATGTTCTTTTCAAAGAAAAATATGGTCTTATTTAAGTATATAAAGCTAATCACAACAATTCATTTTAGAGGGAATGAAACACTCCAAATGACCTTTATTTTTGTTCAATCTGATTTGGTAAGGTGTTTCTTTTCTAAACCAAATTGTCACCTTTTCACTTGATTTGACAGTTTGGCTGCTGAACTGAAAAAAGCCATTCATCACCTAGTTTTATTATGATCTTACAGATGAGGAACTGAATTGCAGAGAAATCTTGTTTATTCTCCAAGTCAGCGCAGAAAGTCTTTGGCAGGGCAAGAAATTGGATCAGCACTGCCAAACCTGTGCTAATATCACTGTGCTTTCTGTGCCAGCATGTCTGCAGGGGTTTGTTTACCTGCAACCAAACACATGAGCTAAAATAAAATAGGTACAATGATGTGATCAAAATAAGCTGCTTTCCCCCTGACAGCATCAATTAGATTTAGAAAGGGAAAATGAAAAAAAGAAAATTAATCACAGCAATGACTTGCTGCTCTTTACAAGAAGTTTGCCTGATAATGACAATAAGAACCATCCTGCTACTCTTGGGGCTTGCAAGAGCCAGAGTAAACTGGTCAGTGCCTCACTGGCATGGAAGAGTGCTTGTCCCTATAAAAAGCTGGGTACCCCCCTCCTGTACAGCCATGTCCATGAGCAAAGGGGGCTCCCAATGGTGCTCAGCTATCCAGATTAATCTTAGATCAGATTGCAACAGGTCATTCTCCTGCAGCTTTCTCTCTCTCCTGGCTGTTGTTGTTATTTCTGCATCACTTTCTGCTACAGTCAGGCTGTTTCGGTTTCTCCCACAGCAGGAAATATAAAAGCTGTCAGGGATTTCTTTGCACTGGGCCATGTCAGGGTTAATATTCCACTTCTGCTCCTTGGCCCTTTTCAATCTGGTTAAGATTTCCCTACATGCCAAGTTTGTTTTGCTGAAGACAGCCACGAAACATAAAAGGAGGGACATCAGAGTCTCCCGAAACAACCTGAGAGCTGGCTACAAATCTAGTGACACTTGAAAAGATGGCAATGAAAAACAAACACACCTCGAATTCCCCAGCTATACAGACTCCATTTAAGCATATTACAAAACATTGTGTGAACTACTGCTCTCCTTCCAGTCCTGTTTTCAGCAAACATTTAATTTGCAGAGCTATAGATCTGTATAATGTGTTATTCTTCAGGAGAAAATCCAAATCATAACATTTGGAACCAGCATCAGCATAGAAAACCATGTGTGCTTGTACAAGGAAGGTATTAGATCTACTATTTTCAAAGTTCCTTTATCCTCACCTGTATTTTAACTATGAAGGGTATATTTTACTTCTGAGTTGAGAAGTGTTTGGAACTCAGAATGGGAATTCAGAGCTCAGCAAGGGACTCTGGGCAGTGCCACAATTCAGCTCTCAAAAGTCATGGTGATGCCCTGCAGCATGAGTCATCAACAGGGGTGCCTTGATGGGCTGGTCAACTAAATGGGAATCATAAGCTCCCATTGGTGCACATCAGTGCAGCAGCAACTATTTATTCCTTTCCACTACACAGCATGACAGAGCTTTTAGTCATGTGCAGGCCACCTCCCTTGCACTCCCTTGCAAAGACAAGCTCTTCCACCCACAGCAGCACGTGCTCTGCAAGGCAGCCCCCAGCTGGAATTCGGCCCAGAGCTGGAACTTGCCAAAGTGAACTCAAATATGCTCATCAAGGAGGATAAGCATGTAAAAAAATCAAAAAAGTAAAATATGAGAAGGGCAAGAAAGCAAACAAAAGGAAATAAGCAGTGAAATAGCTCCAATAATTGTGCTGCAGGGTGGTGTTCCCAGTCCAGTGTGTGTTATTTCAAGGTGATGCAATGCAAAGGCATCAGGCCAGTGTTGGAGGGAAGGGGTCTCCAGGATAGTAAGGAAAGGCTGTGCCCGGGTCAGGCTGGAAGAAGACAGTGCTTGAAGATCTCAGAAGAAGAAAACACCTGAAGCATAAGTGCTATCTCTGGGTACTGACCATCAGTGCTTGCAACTGGGTAAGAAAAAAAAAGGTGAATGTTAAATAGAGATGTATCAACTTTGATAGCTGAGTCTTCACCCCTCTTGGAAATAGTAATAATACTAAGACTTTGTTTCTCCTCTTCTCTAAGGGTATGACAGAGAAAATACATTGTAACAGTCAAACACATAGACGAAGATTTATGGACTGTCCTCAGTCATATCATTGGGTTGTGAACAATGACCAAAAAAACCCCTTAATATATAGTTATCTCCTAAAATTAAACAAGTGTTTGTCTTTTGTTTAAAAAAAAATTCATACTGGTCCAAGATTCAACTATTACTCTTTGGTCTGATCTTTAGCATTATCCCCACAGACAACTTTCTAAAGAAGAGGAAGGAGAGTCATGGTTACATTTACCATACTTCTTAGACTGAGTCCAGTCTGTCATATCCTGGGTTTGGGATGAAGGAAGGATTGCCTGCCACCTCTTTATCCCTTGTTCCAGAGATGGCATTCCTCCTTTTGCAGCCAGGCTGGCTTTCCTGGCCACCAAGAGTTGCTACCTGGCTGAAGGCATTCTAGTGGTTTCATGACTGAGAGACTCCAGCAGCTGCCTAACAGAGTGTGAACGAGACCAAACCCTGCAAATCCACCTGCAAATTATTAGCTTCTTGCATGAGTAAATCCATTGAAATAATGGAATTCATGAGTAGCCCCATTACAGTGTTCACAGAACTGAAACACAAGCCAGGAAACATTAGGCCAAATGCAATTTTGGTTTCATTTTCTGTGTAGGCAAGCAAAAAATATCTGCAAAACAAATCTCAAAGTCTTTATTGCTAATGTTAACAAGACAAACCTCACTGAAATAGCCCTAATATTTGTAACTGCAGCTTCTGAATAGGATGGAGAGGAAGAAAGGTGTGACCACAACATCATTAATCTGATCAGTAAGAAATAAAGTGATGGCTACAAACACAGCCTTAAAAGTTACCAGAAATATTCATTACAGACTTTTACTCCTTCCTATGGACCTACTTATGCCATCTGGTGTAAGAGGGCAATAGAGACAACATATTGAGAAGAACAGACAACACAAATGCACTTTGTGTGATGGGGAAGATGGGAATTGAGGTGGAAATGTGGGACTCTAGTTCCCACAGCTCCCTAGATTCTAGTTCCCTAGAATCTGATTATCAGTCTTTAGTTTTTGAAAGGCTTGCATATATCCTCTCTACCTAACATGCTATATGCAGACAGAGGATAACTTTAAATTAGATCAAGCCTGTAGAGGCCTCCTTAAAATATGGGAAAATTCAGTTATTCAGGGGCCACTAAAACATTATGACCCCATAAGACTTGTGAAAACTTAATTACAGACACAAACAATATTTTCTATGGAAACCAGCTTGCACACAGGGCAGACACTTGAAAGGAGCAGAGTTAAAGCTGAATGGAAAACTTCTAGGTCAGACATTTCTAGTGCTTGATTTTGCAGCCTAAATAACAATGTTCAGGTGTAAGCAGTTTTATATGATAATTAATGATGTGGAATTACTATTGTCATTGTGCTCAGTATGTTGCTTCAGGAGACGTTTTCAGAACTCTGCCTCTGAAGATGAACTGTAGTTTTTGTTTTGTAGTTTCTTTCATGCAAACTATGCTCCCAAAATGTCAGAGTTAACTGAACTGTCACAGAGTCAACTAAGCTGCAGAGATCATAACAAAGGAAAAGAGGCAGAGGCAGTGGAGGAAAAAACCCAGCCCCTAACAGTTTTCATTTGAGTTAGAAAGGCAATAAAAACACCACACAGTGACAGAGGTGAGTGTTCTATCAACCTCTTTAAGTAACTGTGTTTTACCAGGTATTGAGCCATAATACTGTAAAATAATGACATGTAAGTGGGACTATAATAGCCAGAGAGACACAATAGGTAAAAATGGGAAAACGGGAATTCTGACAGTGCAGTGCTGAGGCACTCTATTGGTGACTGCTGGGCTCCAGACAATATTATATCAATCCCTGAATTTTTCAGCTCCACTTTGTTATTTCACACACACAGAGACCTATTACTATCATAGTATTGATATGCTACTCTTTATTACCTTGTGCTCACAGCTTATGAATAGCATTAAAAAACACAGGCAAAAAACATAGGACAGTTCAAGTTACCAAGAAGTCAAACAAAAAGTTTCCAACTCTTCCCCTCAGTACTTTTAGAAAAAATAAAACCCCAAAACAATACCAAAAAACACACCAGGAAAAAAAAAACTCCAAAAAAACTCAAATAAACAAAACAAACAAATAAACAAAAAAAACCACAATGAAAGTATTCCAGAATTTTGAAGGAAGACCTAGCATATACTGCTTTACAAGTAAAGGAGCTGAGTTATAGAGCTTATATGAAATGCACCAGTATATACAAGAAACAGCACTCTAAAATATAAAAGAGTCTTCTTTTTGAGAGATATCAGTCTGCAACTCTTTACCTCTGCATAAACATAAAAGAAAGGTGCAAGGAGAAGCATAATTAATATCAAGTATTCTCTTCAGCTCCATCAGAGAAAAGTTGCAAACACACTTGCAAACCAGCCCTTTTGTGAAGCTTCCACATAGAAAGGGACTGCTTCAGGTGGACATCTCAGACAAAGGTCTTCCAAGATGGTCCCATGATAGACCCTGGGGTAAATGTAAGCTATATCTTCCCATGGGAGAATTACATTGTTATTCTGGAGAGTTTTTCATAAAAAAAAAAAAAAAAAAAAAAAAAAAAAAAAAAAAAAAAATTTTTACTATCAGTTGATATCTTTGAAAGACTTTCATACTTTCGATTTATCACCATCAATCCCATTGAAATTGGGAGTGTAAAGGTGCCTAAAGTTTGAATTGCCAAATAGACACAACAGTCATTAGAGAAACAAAAGCATTTGTGCATAGTTAAAAAAAAATATAATTTTGTGCTTGCTTGGGCAACAATCTGGAATGGTTCTTCCATAAATTGTGATGGGATTGGAACAGCTGAGTATGTGAAATAACTGTTTCTTTAGACACATTTTGATAGGAGGTAGACTGGTATGTCAGTGACTCTATGGCAAGAAGTCAGGGTGAGAATGTTAAATTTTTTTTCCAGAATTTCCTCATCTTCTCCAGGTAGAGCTGAGTTTTGGACTCTGAGGAATCAGAAATACTTCATTTTAAAAAGTTCAAAAAATAATAAAGACATGTACATTTTGAAAAATGCAGTATCAGCTTACTGACTGAAAGTCTGTATTTATTATTTTTTTCTAAAGGAAAGCAGCACAGACATCCCCAGGCTTGGCTCACTCCTCTCATTTCATTCCAGTGAGAGATCTGTAGTATGGCAGGAGTCAGAACAGCTCCCCCTTCCTCTGGACTAATCTGCTGATAAAACATACAGGAAAAAAAGATGCTATTCTAAGCTATTTTGGAAATAGCCCATTTCTAAAGTCAGTAAACACACAGCTTTATAGGGTTCTGCAGAGCAAACCTATAAGCCTGGTCAATATGATAGTCTGTTAATTTGGTAGCTGGAAGAAAGTTTATGTTCTGAACCTCTAAGTCTTCAACATTCCAGGAGCATTCTGAGCAAAACTCAGAAAATCTGCTTTGCAAGAGCCAGACAAACCTAACAAATTGTCAGAGATGGCCTGTGTTCAATAGGAACACCAACAGAGGGCTGTGTTCTAGGGTCTACTTGCCAGAAATGTAAATTTCTGGAGTAAATACCCAAAGTCGGAAAACACGGAGGGTTCAGGTGCAGCCAGCCAAGCTCCAGGCAGACAGGAGTGACAGCAGCACCAGTTCTGCATTGCAGCCACACTGGTGTCCTGCTGGCACCAACAGCACCTGACCTCTGTCTTTGTTCATGCCCTTAGAGTTCTAACAGAATCACAGGGAAGACAGCTCCACAAAATTGTAACATGTCTGTCGCAGACATTTTTTCATAGAAATCCTTTCTTTCACATTTGTCCGTCTTCCGGGAAGCAGAGCCCCAGAAGAAAAATGTAAACAATTGTTATCGGCTGGTGTGAAATGTAGCAGGTGTCCCTGTGATTGGCTCATCTTCCATGTTTCCAGTTAAGGGCCAATCACAGGAGCAGCTCAGGGACAGATTCCCTGGACACAGAACTTTGTTATTCATTCTTTCTATTCTATTTTTAGCTCAGCAAGCCTCTGCAACCTCTCTCCTTATTCTTTTTAGTATAGTTATAATGTATTATATATCATATATCAATAAATCAAGCCTTCTGATCAAGAAACAAGATTCTCGTCCTTCTCTCACCCAGTGACCTCCTCAGGTCGCTGTAATATATGTCATTCCAATGGTCCCAAATAATTGTTTTCAACCTACAGGAAATTACGCGTGAGACACCCTCATCCCCCTTCTTTACACAAGCAATATTGTTATAGGAGTTACCATTATCAAAGTGTTCCTTGGCCTCTTTTGGCTGTCTCTAAGCTGTCCTCATTCTACTGTTGGGTCTCCTTTCCTCATCTTTAAGATCCCTTAGTCTTAAAACAAGAAAAGCAAAACAAACAAGCACACAAATCCAAACAAGCATCCCAAATCACAACAAAATAATTTCATTTACTTTCTAAGTTTCTCTCATTTTTTTAAATACCTAATCCAGCAAATCCCTTCCTACTCAGTTTTAGATGAAGGCATTATAACAGCTTTGATGTACCTTGAGAAGTTCTGCCCATGAGGGAAATATATAGTTTCCGGGATTCTTCTGACACAGACTGATTCCCAGTCAAATTGCAGA